>NC_033621.1:19819385-19856790 GCF_001540865.1 Ananas comosus
GTGCAAAGAATATTAACATGAATATTCCGTTTCTAATCTGGCGGAGGATGGCAAAAGATATCAAAACTTCTGGACAAAATGAAAGGCTGCCATTTCCTTTGATAATCATGCGGATTCTGCGACTTCGTGAAGTGGATGTTCGTTGTACATCATATGAGCACAGTTTGGGTCGGATCAATGAAAGGACATTTGTGAAGTCCTCGGTGCAGTTACGTACCCCATCTCAACGTGCTTCTTCCCCTCCTGCTGCTCCGCCTCCTGCTACTGCTACTTCTTCACGTCCTTCTATGGACATTTCTGAGGAAGATATCTCCGTTTCATCTGTGTATCGTGAGCAACAACGTTTATCTGAGGAGCTTCAGAAATTGTCTGCGGAGCAAGCTGCGATTCGGAAGGATGTAAGCAAGATGAAGCGCTTATTGAATATGATTTTTGACAAGTTAGGCTGTTGCCGAGCGGATTTACCTCCAGGGGATGCTTCCGATTAGGAGTTACCGGGTTCCTTCTTTTGTCATTTTAGCGCTTTCTGACATAAAGGGGGAGATGGAGATGGTGGTTCTTGATGTTGATGATGCAATGATGATGCACTTAGCTTAGTTATTTTAGTTTTGATGATGATGCATGCAGCATTTTGTTTAGGTGAACTTTAGATGAACTTTGTTTAGTTAGTGCTTTAGGTGTTTGATTATGAACTATGACTTGATACTTTGTTTGATCTTGATACTTGAATCTTGATTATGTTTTGAGAATGTTTTTGCAGGAATAATTCAAGACTTCAAGACTCCATGTCTAAGTCATAGAGTTTGTATTAAGATTATGAAAATTGTAATTTTCGTTTATTGGATCGATCATGCAGGAGATTATCGTTTGGTGATTGCGATGATCTTCTTTTTATTGTTTCTGTGTTGTGTACGAGTTTATAGTTTATTTTGTCACGAAATCGCCAAAGGGGGAGATTGTTAAGGATTTTATAGGTTGGCGAATTTCGTAAAGTTGTTTGGAGTCTTGAAGAGTTGATCGCAGAAGTTTTTGAGAAGAGATTCAAATTGGAGGACGAAGACTCATTCGGAAAGATCGACACCTAAGGTATGAAGAAAAGATCATTTGTGGTGAAGATACATAATTAGAATAAGTTCAGAAGGCTTAGATTGCTTTAAAACAACTTTTCTGAACTTTCATGTGTTCTGGGACCGGTCCCTGAGATGGAGAGACCGGTTCCCCTAAGGTCCTCACTGCGTAAACCATGATGCAACCGGTCCCCTGTGATGAGAGACCGGTTCCCGAACCATGGTGCTTCTGTCGCGCAGCGAGGGACCGGTCTCAAGTTTGAGAGACCGGTTCCCGAACGTTGGGTTTTTGGTCACGCAGAGAGGGACCGGTTCCTCACTTGAGAGACCGGTCTCTCACAGACCGGTCTCCTCGAGAGGACCGGTCTCTGAGGACGACACAGGTTTTTGAAAACGACTTTTTGCAATCCTAGTCTACTTCTAAGTCTTCTAAACATATAAATAAGCTATGTGGGTCATCTAAAATTAAGGCTTTGAATATTTTACCAATTCTAAACCCTAGAAACTTATTTCTCCCCGTTTCAATGCTTAGATTTACATGATGAGTTTCTAGCAATCAACATCGGCTTGATTCTTCGTTTTTACTCGATACTTCTTACGAGAATCAAGTAGATGATTGATTAAAGGTGAACCCTCATAGCTTATGGTTTTCAAAAGTTAAATCACCACAAATCTTCAATTCTACAAGCTCCGGAAGGAGGTTCGGCGCGTGGATCTCGCGTGAAGCCGAGGATTCGGTGGACGCTTCGAGGAGTTGAGGCGTTGACGCTGCGAGGAGTTGCAGCAAGGTCGATTGGTGGATTCTTATCGATCGAGGACCGGCTAAGATCATCAACTACGGGAAATTGGTAAATTGAGTCGTGTGTTTTGGTCAAAATCACTTGTACTCATGTTTTCTTAGTGGATTTTTTTTGCGTGATTGGTCCCGTGGGTTTTTCACTCCGATTTGGAGTTTTCCCACGTTAAATTCTCAGTGTGCTCTTTTATTTTCCGCTATTTTGTTTTATTTGCATCGAGATTTTCGAGTTTGCCGTTTTTACACCTATTCACCCCTCTCTAGGTGTTACTTACCTTTTAGATCCTCGGGATCCATATCTTTCATTATGTAATGCTTTGTTTGGTGCTTGTTGCATATTTTTAATCATTGCATTACATGTTTAGACGATTTTTGGTGTTTTGGTTTTTATTCGGTTAAAAATTATTTCTTTGAGGAAAGGTATTTGGGAATTTCAAAATCTTTGAGAGAGGAGATGATTGAGAATCATTATTTTGAGGAGAGAAATTTTTCAAAGATTGTTTAAACGAGTTTTATCTTCACAATCATATTAAGTTAAATTCATATTAATTATCGTTTTTACTTCACTTTTTATTATTTTGACGATAATTTAATATACGATTTCTTAATGCATATATTCATCAAAATTTTGGAATCAAATTTGATCTCTTGGTGATTAATTTATCTCGGTTGTGTGTGTTGAATATGATAGATGGATATTCGCTAATAGACTAAAATTTGTCAAAATATTTTCAAATTGTGAGATTGTCTAATTTAGGGCGAGTTTGAAATTATTTTTTTAAAAAAAAAGAAAGGAAAAATTTCTATGTGTTAAAAGATGTGAAAAAAGTTACATCCAAAAGGAGTGTGAAAACTACCACCACATGTAGGAAAGAGCTGTCATCCCGATCGTTCGGCAAGTGTATGAAGCTACCACATGAAGATTAAATTAATTAACCGAAAAAGGTTGAAAATTTTTTTGAATATTTTAGAATTTTCGGAGTTATAAGGTGGTAAGTTGAAAAGATGCTCAAAGAGCCACCCCCGGTGCCATATTTGTTAAATCTCTATTTTGAACATATTGCGATAAATTAGTGTCATTTTTGTTGAATTTCTAAAAATCATTTTTCAACTCACATCTTGATGATTTTGAAACTTGAAATCATTTTTGATAATGAAATTTTGATGTTTTGATGTATTTTGAAATCTTATAATATTTTACCTTCATTATAATGATTTTTAGAGTTAAATCCTTAATTTGTATGAAATTAATTTAAATGTGATGGATTTTTAAAGTATAATTTTTGAATTTTTTTTTTCACATTTTGGTCCTTGTACCGGTACAAGAACCCGTGTACCGGTACAAGGTCTGTACCCGAGCGGCTTATAACCGGGTATAGCGCTTCATTTTGCTTCAAATCGAAACCAAATCACGATTTCTCTTGTCCTGAGAGCTCCTGGGATCCTCCTCCTCTAAATCTACTACTTTCCCCCTTGGATTTGTAAGTTGTTTGCTCGGATTTGTGGATCAAACCTCGTTTTTCTTTTCAAAAAATTTCCAGTTCATGCTTTGATCTCTGTTTTTTAATCGTTTTTTATGCAATTTTTTGCTGTAGATCAGTGCTTAAGGACATTATCTTGCTTCTAGAACACTTAGATCAGGTTATAATGCTATATTTTTCGCTGATCTATGATCCTTATGTCATAATACATGGAATTTTGGGATTTTGGTGCAATATCAATTTTTTGATGAAATTTTTTGCATGAATGAGTTGGAAATAGCGTTAGTATGCATTCTAAGATTATCAGATATTTTTTCGCTATTTTTACAGATTTTTTCAAAATTTTCTTCATAAATGGCTCATTTTTTATTTAGAAAATGGCGTTTTCGCTCGTGATCCTACTTTTGGTGCTTATGGCCGCCGGTCGTGGTCGTGGTGGTGGTCGAGGATGACGTGGAACCTCAAAGAGAGCCCATGCTGCTGCAGGAGAGTCCGGTTCAGATCCGGAGTATCAAGCAAGCTCACAGGAAGAAACAGAAGAAGCAGCGACTCGAGCTGCTAAAGGAAAGGGTGTTATGGGCGAATCATCTCATGGCGGTGGTTCTCGTACGCGTGAGGGACGTACAAAACGAGCCGCGGATGTCCCTCCAGTACGACCAAGGTTATCTATGTCGAAGTCGTGCATAGCTGAACGCTTCGTGAACTTCAATGACTTCATTCGGGATGTTCCTGATTTTGGACGACTGCTACAGCGTGCACCTATTGAGCCAGTTGGACGGGTCCCTGCCAAGTCTCCCTTCTGTGTGGAACTCATTCGGGAGTTCTATATGAATGGAAAGGTACTTGCTGAAGACGAGGAGACAGGCACTTTTCTTTTCGAGACTGTTGTGCGTATGAAGAAAGTCCCAGTTACCCCCTATACTATTGGAGAGATCTTGCGAATGCATGTGGACACTACAGGCCTTCTCTATACAGCAGGAGGATTTCAATCGTCAACTCACATGGATATCATTCTTGGAGCTATATGCAAGGCCGGTGTTCATATGACTCATGGTTATATAGAATCCAAGGATTTATTACATGAGTATCACTTGCTTTCCTTGGTCATGAGCTACAATGTTCAACCAACCATCGGCACGAAGAGGATCCGTTGGGACAGATTAGTATTGCTATATCTTCTTGGTCATCCCGAGCAGGCTCATGGGTTGAACATCAATATCCCGTTTCTGATCTGGCAAAGGATGATACACGTAATTAGGGTGCCACTTGACGGGATCTACTTCCATTCCCTGTTCTGATTACAAGGATTCTACAAGCTAATGGAGTAGATACATCATGTGACAAGTATGATGTTGGCCTTGGGCCTATTGATTCAGTGACTTGGGCTAAGTCTGTTAGCACTCTCAAGTCATCCCATCAGACTAAGGGGCCACCTCCTGAAGCATCTAGCCCAGTACCTCCACCGAGAGCAGCTTCTAGCTCTGCTCTTCCGCCTCCATCCCGAGGGAGTTATGATACTTCATCTAGTTCGGGGGGAGCGACGACGTTGGAATCAGTTAAGGAGGATTTGCAAAAATTAAAGAAGAAGGTGAACAATATTGGAAGAAAAGTTGAGTCAAGCATCAAGAAATTTGAATTAAGTATCAAAAGGATTATGGATAAGATGGGGTGTCGACATGATGATATTTGGGAGCCTACTCCATCTTATGGCATGTATCAGTAGTCATCTTCCCAACATCCACTCATTCCTCCTGCGACAGGTGTGTCAGGCGCTGGAGCATCTGGATCTGGTGCTGGCGCAGAGGATGATGACGACGAGGACACAGAGTGATGTTTTCTAGAGCTTCATGTTTTATCTTAGGTTTATGTTTTCATGTTTAGTTTACACTTCTACGTGTATTTGTTGCTTTCTCTCTTAGGCATGTATCTATATTTTAACTTTGATGTTTCTTTCTAGTGGATTTTCTCTTTTTATGCTTTTTGGCAATTTTCTGACAAAAAGGGGGAGATCACAAGATAAACAGGACACGAACAAAGGGGGAGAAGTGGTGAACAAAGGTAGAAAAAAAAAAAGAAGAAGAAAGAAGCAATTGAACAAAGGAGGAGAATGGATTTCAAGACTTCAATACTCCTAGTTGCGTCTAAGTTATAGAGTCTGTTTTAGGAGTTTTGAATGTATTTTGAGTTTTAATTTGTATTTGGATTACACGCGAGAGGTTCATTATTTTGGTGATGACAATTGAACTTCGTTTTTCTTTTAAATGTAATGTTTGTGTTTTGAGTGTGTTTTGTCACGAAATTGCCAAAGGGGGAGATTGTTAGGTCCTATGTGTTGGCAAGTTTCGTAGGTCGAGTCGGAGTCTTGAAGAAGTCTGGAGCAGAGTATTGAAGATCGAAGAATCCAAGACTTCGAAGAATCGGAAAGGACACAAAACACGCAAACACGCAAAACTTGAATCACGATGCTTAGGTAAGCGTTAAATCTTGTTTATGGTGATTCATACTTAATTATAGATCTTAGAATCATATTTTCAAGTTGTAATTGATTAGAAAGTTTCTAAGAGCTTGTAAAACTCGAACAATGCATTTTCAACGAAAATTGCATTGTTGTACCGGTACAAGGGTGTTGCTGTTCCGGTACAGACATCGGCTATTGCCGCTGAGTTTTTCGATGGTTGTTCGGGTACAACCATCATGGCTGTACCGGTACAAGCCCTGTTCCGGAACAAGCTGAAGTCTGTTCAGGGTACAGAAGCTTCGCAGAAAAATCTTCCGTCATGCTATACCCTCGACAGCTTCCCTTGTACCGGTACAAGGTGCTGAATATGGAAAGAAACTTTCTAATCCTACTCCGGTTTGATTCTAAAATCTATAAATAAGCTACTGGGCTTCTCTAACATATCAAGCATCACGAAAATACATATTTAAGAAACCCTAGAGGCTCGGATTTCATCTAAAACCTATTTTCTACATACGGCCTCTTTTAAATCAAATCGAGAGATTGGATTTTCATATCAATATGTCGATTTGATCTCCGCTTCGCTTGGAGTTCTCTTTCCTGGTTTTCATCGATACTTTAAGCGAAGGATCACCATACACATAATGTTCTTCATGATGGCGTCGTGGATTCGGCGTGTTTGACGGCGGTTCGTGGATTCCGATCGAGGGCTCGTGGATTCGAGTGGCGTTCGTGGATTCGGACGTGAGTAAGGCGTTCGTGGATTCAGACGTGAGGGCGTGGACAACCCGGAGGATTGCGTGAGATCCATAGGAGGTTAAGAGAGGTTGAGTCCGTGGAGTCGGTAATCACCTTGTAATCTTTTCTCTTAGTGAATTATTTTTTCGCATGTTGGCCCGTGGGTTTTTCTCCAAGTTGGAGTTTTCCCACATAAATCTCGGTGTGCTTTTTATTTTCCGCATTTATTTTTATTGCATCGAGATTTGTGGTTTTTGGCCGTTC
This sequence comes from Ananas comosus, assembly GCF_001540865.1. Lineage (NCBI taxonomy): Eukaryota > Viridiplantae > Streptophyta > Magnoliopsida > Poales > Bromeliaceae > Ananas > Ananas comosus. The sequence goes on from NC_033621.1 coordinate 19,826,190, forward strand.
ACCTATTCACCCCCATCTAGGTGATAGATACAATCTAGATAGATCCTTGGGCTCCTCAAAACTTTCAGGGAGCAGGTACCGGTACTCCAATTTGAGTACCGGTACTCAGCTCTGCTAGGGGCTGACATTGAATGGTTGCAAATAGCAATTGTTGGAGGGTTAAATTGAATGGCCGTGACAGTTTGTGCCATTAGTTATTTTGCCTACAAATTTGTATTAGTTTTTTCTGTCTTGTATTACGTCAGTGTTGAATTAATTTAATTTTGCAGTGAAAGAAATTTATATTTTGTATCGTACTATTATTTTTAGTGAAAGAAATTGTTTTCATATGTAGCTAATAGTTTTGTAAAAAAATTGGGTAAAGTATTTGTAATTTGAACTCAAGAAAATTTTAAATCGTAAAATTTGGTAATTTCAAAGTCACAAAAGAATATTAAAAAATTATATTGGTAACAAATTACGCAAAAATTGCAATCATCTAAATTTAAATGCAAAAATTAAAAGCTTTTATTTACATAGATTCATATGAGGTGTATTTTGGTCTTTTTATCTCTATAATAATCCACTATCCTTCTTATTCCACTTGCTCCAACCAAACACTATTGTAACGTATGAAAACGTCGATAGCGATTATCGAACTTTAGCCAAATTGGTTAAAGTGCCGAGAAAAATGGATGGATAAGTCCCATTTAGCATTCCAACAAAGTTGGAAGGGCTAAAAATAAGTTTAAGAGGTGTTAAAAGGGTTTTAGCATCGACCGGCGTGAAATAGAATCGAAAACGGCGCAAATACAGCATTCTGGGCAAAGTGTACCGGTATAATCAGCAAGTTGTCACCGGTACAGCCTTGCAGCCCAAGGAGAGATTGCTCTCGGGTTTGACTTTTCATGGAAATGTACCGCTACACCCCTGGTGTGTACCTGTACACTTTGGTAAAATCCGAGCAGTTTGCTCTCGGGTTGCCTCTGTGCAGGAAATATACCGGTACAAAATCCCGTGTACTGGTACACTTTGGTCTTGCAGCAACAATGAAATCTGCTGCAAATAGAAGGAAGTGGAGGGTTTTATTTGTAATTGTTACAACATGTTAATACCCCAAGCACCCTTCCCTCTCTCTTTCACAGCCCACACCTCACGCCCTCTCATTTCTCTCTTTTTCTCTCTAGAAAGCTCTCCAAGGAGCAAGGAGGAGTAGGAGGAGAAGGATTTTTGGAGGATTTTGGAGCTTAGAGAAGATCTAGAACTCTCCTACAAGGTGGATATTGGTGAGCTTTGGACCAAGGTGAGGTTTTCATAAAAACCTAGGCTAGGGTTTGTGTTTATGTCCTAAAAAAATTAGGTTTTGATCTTCTAATGAGTATAGAAACCTAGTTGGAGCTATAGAACACATGAAACCCTAGTTTCTTCAAAGTGCTCTAATGGGGGATTTCTAGGGTTTACTTAATATACCCTAAAAATGGTTTGGATGGTTCTAAATGAACTTCTAGAGGTTAGACAAGCTCTCTTTTGCTTGTTTTAGAGATCAAAACCTAGGATTTAATAAATGGCAATATTAGGGCACCCAATTTGGGGCTTTTGCCTCCGAATGTTTCTAAGTCAAATTAGCCTTGTAGAAACCTAATTAGGGGTATTCCCGACGCGTAGGACAACTCCGTTTGACGTTACGAAAAAGTTTAGATGAAGTTATTGAGAAAAAGCCTAATTTGGCTTCATTTTGCAGCAGGTGAAAAAGTAGGGCTTCAAAAATCCCACGAAATTCACCGTAGCATCCCTACAACCATCTAAGGTGGGTGGTGCAATCCGAGGACCTCGGAATTCCTTTTATGTCTAAAGTGTCATATTTGAGCATATGTGTATTGAGCATGAAATTGCATAGTAGGGTTATATGTGAGTATTTCATTGCATGTTGTGAGTACAAATGCATGTGAATTACTAGCAAAATTGTGAGAATTTATAATAAACCTTATTTATGCATGACAAGTGATAAGAATCTAGTGGACTTAGTAAACAATGTGACATCTTGACATAGAAGTAGAAAATGACATTGATGAGTCGAGAATGCTAGAGTTGGAACACTTAGAAAAACAAGTGTGGCATGTGTACAAGAATATAGTAGTGTATATGACACTAGTGAAAAAGGTGTGATAGCGACATTATGACAATTTCAACCTTAGAGTTAAGGGTCATATATGCATTGTTTCCTTATAGTTAAGGAATGGATTGAACTTGACATCCTTATAGTTAAGGATTGGATCATACTCACCTGTAAGTTCTTGCTCGAGGGTGGTAGCTCCCTCTCGGGCGATGTGCTCCGGAATTATCATCACTCGGTGTGGTAGTCTCCCCAGAGGACGGTCCCGTCGGGTGCATGTAGTAGTCTCCCCAATTTTTGGGATTTGTGTTGGTGAGTCTATTATGGGCGAAACCTACGAGCTAGCCTAGAGATTGCGTTCTGAGCAGTGGCCTTGCATTCATCATGAGTACTTTATTGAGCATAGCATTATTTATTATTCAGGCATATTAGCTGCATTTGCTTTAGCTTGGTTACTATCTATCTATTCTTCTATTATGCCTGATTTAGATCTAGTGGGAAAGTCAACGCGTCGGTTACCGAACCCACTGAAAACTTTGTTGTAGTTCTCACCCCACTATTTCCACAGAGCCAAGACCGAGCTAGCCGGTGGACAACTGCGGTAAGGGCATCGCGCCCTAGATAGAGACCTCCCGAGTGGGTTTCCATTTTGGTTTAGTTGCATACCTTTGTACATCATCTTTTGTATTTTGATGACTATAGATGTTAAAAGAAAAAGACCATGAATGTTGTTAAAGATTTTATATTTAAATGTAAGAACTATATTTTGAGATCATATGATGTAAAAGAGAAAAAATGACGCAAAAATATAAATGATTTTCTAAGTGTAGTTTACTACTTTCACTATTGGCTATTGCTTGCCCTCGTGCAAGCCATTGTGTATACTTCCGCTTATGCAATTTTTATACTCTATCTGTACCTGTTGTTGAGCCTTAGGCGGACAGGGAAGGCTCTGTCCGTTCGGTGTCTGTTCGACTCTCTCAAACCGGCCAAAAGGATAGGGCTCGGGGCGTGACAACTATTTTGTTTATATCTGGACTAAACCCAATTCTCAACCAAGCACAAAATTACTTAACTCCACCCTAACCCTGACCTTAATCCTATCTCTAAAATAACTAGTTCTTACTTAACTCCGAACGAAACGAAGCCTGAAGGTTTTTAGTTTTGAAATGACAAGAGAAGTAAAAATAGAAAGAGGGGGGTTGGATGGGGAGCTATAGGATTACAATCACGGCACTCCTCAAACTTTTAACTAAGTAAAACGCGAATAGAAAAACTAAAATTTAAAGTAGTCTTAATGTTAAGAAATTAAAGTTAAAGGCATCTATTTCAAAATAATTTATAGGTGAGGTTTTTCTTTTTTTTCTGGGGGGTGGGGTGGGGGCGATACTGCGGACACCGGCACCTTTTGGATTGTGCACTAGACATTTCTTGCTTTTATGGTGTTTTCTTGATTTCACTCTCTAAAGAGTCTTTCATTTGCAATCATCTAGTCTAGAGCAAAATATTTGGCATATTGAATGGCTTAGACTTTCTACTGTAGATCGTGAGTTGCATTTTTTTTCTCCCCCTAATAATATCCTTCAAATAACTCCAACAAATTCTAACAAATTCTTCCAAGTTTTAATTAAGATCATGACAACAACTTTCTCTCAATTTATTAGAAATCATGCTTCACCAAACCAAGTGCTTGCTTGACTTGTGTTCCGTAGCACAAGCTTTAGCACTCGAGCGAATTTGTTTCCAGCAATTTATAAAGTTTTGCTCTTGTGAGGAGGTAAATTAAGTAAGCTTTTAGACAAAGCTTTTGTTTTTCCTTGGAGCAAAAATACAGGAAACTAAAATCGTATCAATCATTTTCCAACGGCTCTTTACAATGTCTCAAACATCTTCTTCCAAAATTCCAGCTCATAAATTAGGAAAAAAAAAATATTAATTCAACAAGACTCGAAAGAGAAAATTCAACAAAGTGTGAAAAAAAAACTATTACTTTTAGAGCAACCCAGCTTGCTCCACATTCCTATAAGTAAGAACTTAACAGTAGCACCAAACGATCACACAGAAACTTAAAGCAAGAACAGAGAGAGAGAGAGAGAGAGAGAGAGAGAGTGAGTGAAAAAAAGAAAAAAAAAAACAAGAAATGGAGCTCCGCTTCCTTTCGCTCGATCCCGTGATACTCGTCTCCTCTCTCCTGTGCCTCTCCGCGTACGCGCTCCTCGTCCTCGTCGCCAGGTCCAGGAGCAACTGCGGGGCACGAATCTCGAAGCTGCCGCCGGGCCCGCGCGCGCTCCCGCTGATCGGGACGATGCACCACGTGGCGCGCGCGGCGCGGCGTGCGCCGGGGGGCGGGACCCAGCGGGCGCTGCGGGAGCTGGCGCGGGTCCACGGGCCCCTGATGGGCCTGCGCATGGGCCAGCTGGACCTGGTGGTGGCCTCGTCGCGCGAGGCCGCGGAGGCGATCCTCCGGACGCACGACCGCAACTTCGCGTTCCGGCCGCCGCTGCTGGTGGGCCAGATCCTGGCCTACGGCTGCAGCGACATGGTGTTCGCCCCCTACGACGCCTACTACAAGCAGCTGCGCCGCATCTGCCTCACGGAGCTGCTCGGCCCGAAGCGCGTCCGGGCCTTCGCGAGCATCAGAAGGGACGAGGTGGCCAAGCTGGTCGAGGACATTACTGCCGCTGCCGCTGCCGCGGCGGGGCCGAAGCCGTCGGCGGTGAATTTGAGCCGCAGGCTGACCACGATGACGAACGCCGTGATCTCACGGGCGGCGTTCGGGCAGCAGAACGCGCAGCACCACCGCTTCCTGGATGTAGCCAAGGCCGCTGTGGAGACCGCGGCGGGCTTCAGCATCGCCGACGCCTTCCCCTCCTTCAAGTTCCTCGACGTCATCTTCGGCCTCCGCGCCAGGTGCATGCCCCCACACACCCACACATCGATCCCTGCCACCCTGTGCAGCAGAGCTTGTGTGCGATAATAATTAAGATATCACATTGATGCCACGCAGCTAGCTAAATTGAATTCTAAATAAATCTAAAAAATTGGCGTTTAAGTGAGCTGTATTGAAACGACATGCAGTATGTGATCCTGAAATTCTAATGAAGTACCATGCGAGACAACAATGTTTCTTGAAAAAGTAATCAACACCAAATTCGAAGTATATATATATATGCTCCAATATTACTGTAGAAGTACAGTAAGTATTTTAGTATTTCATATCCAATGCCTGCAGGTTACTGAAAGTACGTAAGGAACTTGACGAAATCTTCGATGAGATAATCGAACAACATCAGCAAAAGAAGTCGAATGCCGGCCGCGACGGTGAGGACGAGGAGGACTTGATAGACCTACTCCTCAGGCTTAAGGATCATGGCGACCTCGAAATCCCTATTTCAATTGATAACATAAAGGCCGTGATTCTGGTTAGTATACTATGGCACTATCAGAATTGTCAATAGGTTTGGATATTAAAGTTTTATCGACATTTGAACTCATGATGTAGTTTCCATCAAAGTTAACTAATTGGAGATGCATACATAACCCTGGCAGTGAGAGATTGAAAGATACCAAATTTTTCTATACGTTACTGAACTTTAAGTAAAAAATGAACTTTAATTTATCTCAATTAAGATAGTGAACTTCAATTTCTATCTTTATTCAGTCACGTCCTTAAGTTCTATCTAAATTTTCAAATAAAACGATAAAACAATGTTGAATTTAGTTGTCATTTCATTTTCTAGAGACGACAATCACTACTAATTTATCTGAAATGATCTGTTATAACTGAAAAGTAAAATATATCATATGTTTCAGCAATTTGAAATAACTCGCAATCGTTGCGGAATTATATTTTAGTAGCAGCTAAATTAGCTGACAAATTAATTATTACTCTGTCAGAAAAAAAACATTCCGAGTTTGAGAAGTAATCCAATTAAACTAAAAAGTTCAATGATAACTTTTCCAAAATTAAAACTCTTCTGTTTCAAATAGTTAAAATGCAATATATATCTCTTATTAAACTTTAATAATTAAATAACCTTTTTTTTTGTGATCTATGTACCGCATTTTAACTGGTCCAGCTGGAGCGGTAGTTAGACTCGGTCAACCAATATTTTCTCCTCAATAATGGTAGAAGAGAATTTTGTTGTGAAAGTGCTATCTCTTTTTCTTATTTGTCTTTTTTTTTTTGCAGTAAATTATATCTAAACTTTAGGCAAAATTTTATTTTAAAATATCAAATTATGAACATAGAATTAAATTTGGAACGTTTGCATCCAATTTACCCACGCAGCCTTTGAAAGTTACAATTTTAACCTTCCACGTTTTAACTCGTTTGATTTGTGCTCTCTTAAGAACTCTGATAAATTATTGGATACATTCGGTGCATCAGCATATTCATGCACCATACTTTCGTTTGTTTGTTCATCATGTCCGATAGTTCCATCTTTGTTGCCAAAAGATTTCTAAGTAGCACCCTACTTAAAATGAAATAAATGATTAGATTAAAAGTATGACATTTATGAAAATCTTATTAAGCTACAAATCAAAGAATTTCAAAGAATAGATGGTAAAATATATATAAATGGCGCAAACTTGGTGTAAAATTTTATATTATTTATTTTTAGGCTAAATTATAGAAAATATTTCTGTAAATATCCGTTTTTTCGCTTTTTTTCCCTAACTTTTGAAAATCTATATTTTACCTCCCCAACATTAATTTTATGTTATTTCACCCCCCTCCTGCAAGATTCCATCACTAATCCATCCATTTCTTATAATTTATATCAAAAAAAAAATTCTTATAAAAAATTGTAAGAATAATTTAATCATTTTGCTTTCTCTATTAACGTCGTCTTTCTGAAAATATTTTTAAAATTTTAAGTGCACAAAATATAAATTTTTTAAAAGTCAAAAAGAAAAAAAATAAAAAAATAAATATTTTTTGCATGAAAGTTTTGTGTAATTTAGCTACATTTTTATTGTTCTTCCTTTAAAAAAAAAAAAAAACTAGGATCTATTTCTTGCGGGGACGGACACGTCGTCAGCGCTGCTCCAATGGGCCATGTCGGAGCTGATCAGAAACCCCGACGCGATGGCAAAGGCGCAAAAGGAGGTCAGGGAAGCACTGAAAGGAACGGACGGCATTGTCGAAGAAGCCCAAGTAAACGAGCTCAACTATCTCAGAATGGTGGTGAAAGAAGCCCTACGACTGCACCCTGCAGTGCCGCTGCTCATCCCTAGAGTGTGCCAGTCGACGTGCCAGGTGGAGGGATACGAGATCTCGCCGGGGACGCGCGCCGTCGTCAACGTGTGGGCCATCGGGCGGGACCCCAAGTACTGGACGGAGCCGGACCGGTTCATGCCGGAGCGGTTCGCGGAGCCCGGCGCAGCCGACTACAAGGGGACCAGCTTCGAGCTGCTGCCGTTCGGGTCGGGGCGGCGGATGTGCCCTGGGATGGTGTTTGCACTCGCCGGCGTGTTCGTGTCCCTCGCAGAGCTGCTCCGTCGGTTCGATTGGCGGATGCCGGACGGGATGACGCCTGAGGAGCTCAGCATGGAGGAGACCAGCCTCGCGCCAGCGGAGCGCACTACAAAAAAAATAGATTTTAGAAGCGGTCGAAACCGCTGGTAAAAGTCTATAGAACCGCTGGAAAAATGTTTCCCGACATTTGTAAAACCGTCGGAAAAAATTTTATAACCGCTGTTAGATCTCTGTCGCTAAAAACCTTTGCCGACAGTTTATACAACCGTTGGAGAAGATAATAATTTTAGTAACGCTTTTCCGACCGCTACTAAATATAGTAAAAAACGCTAGTATAAATTAATAAATTTATACCATCGGTTTCATAATTGTTGTGAATTCAATCCAAACTACAAATTATACAATTAAAAGAAAACTAGACAAGATTTTAAGACTCTTTAAAATGAGATATATGAACAAATTCATCATCCAAACAAATTTAAATTTGATTACATACGACAATTGTCAAACAAGAGAAGTCAAATCATTTAATCAAATAGGAGTTTGTAGAGTAAAAACAGAACTGTCAATCAAAACTTTTATTCAAAGAAGTTTTCAATCTAAAAGAAATAAAATCCATATGAAATCAAAGTTTTCTACGAGTTCTTCAACTTATTTTATGAATTCACTCCGCATGAAACACCAATCCTTCCTCTTTTTTGAAAATTCCTGCAAAAAAAAAAAATCAAGTTAGTGAAACAAAAAAATGAAAAGGTCTTAAAGATTATGAGATGAACCTCAATATATCAATATATGTGGGTTCTACTAGAACAACGAAATGAAACTAGAAAGCTCCAAGAGACAAGGTTTTGGAAGCAAAACGGAAGTATATATAAAAGTAAAAATTCTAGCGCTATGTTTAATAAATCTCTAGGAAAAGAAGGTGAAAGTCGAAATCCAACCTCGTAGGCAAGAAAATACAAGCTGAATTTCATTTCAGGGAAATCCAGTCGCTTCAATAACCTGGTTTTTCATGCAAGAAAAATTATAAGCCTAACGCCCAAAATTAGGTGAACAAGAAGAACTCCAACAATAGAACTTGCAATGGCTTCTTCTATGTTTAAGAACTTAACATAAGAAGTGTAGATATGAAATAGAAGCTCTACATTGTTGACACTTTTTGTCAGCTTCTTGGCACCAGTTTAATTAAACAAAACATTTTTGCATCGTCATGACCTCCAGCAAAGCAAATAAAAGGGACATTAATTGAAATTAATTAATCAAAATAGGTTTTCTCTGGGCATGGAGTTATGCTTGTCAGGTCAAAATGATCCTATTCAGGTAGCTTGAATTATGGATATCGCAATATACATTCTGGGTACATACTCTAGACACGTGCCAGTGTTTATCATCAGCCAATCATTGATTTATTTCTAAAATTGTAAAGACTGTACCACAGATCAATAAGTAATGAAGAAAAGAATATCTGAATGGAACTTACTTCATCCCCAACACACGAGAGTAGAAATCAAGACTCACTTTAGGATCTTTAACTCGAAACATCTGCAAACCATTAAAAAAACCAAAAATTCAGATTTGCTTTGTCAACAGAAGATTACCCTCAAAAACCTAACTGCCTAACTCAATGGGAAAATATAAGAAAATAAAGGGAAAAGTACACCATCAGTCACTAAATTTACAGTGAAATCTCACTTGCGTCACCAAACTTAAATTTGGTTCAATTGAGCTACTATAACATGGCTACCAGTTCACCTCTTGGCGATGATGTAATCACTAATTCAGCTGCCAACACACCTCTTGGAGACGGCGTGACAGTTGAAAAATAATTAGTCAAAAAATGTCGCAACTTGATTAACTACGATCATTGCCGCATCAACTTTTGCTAGCTGAATCAGCCGTCACATCATTCCTTAGAAAAAATGATTCAAATGTATGTAAACCTCCTTATCTGTAGGCCAATTTCAATTAGACTCCTTTAACTACTTTTCTTTTGATTGAAACTCCCTCAACTTCTAACTGTTTCAATTTTAGTTACTTTCTTAAATCGAATCATCCCACTTAGTTAATAACCTCTCAATCATCCCACTCGGCAATAAAGGCTCTTCAAATAGATAGAGAGAAACAATTTTCAAATTACAGCTGTAAAACAAGAAACCCATCCATCAACTAATGTAGAAGCAAGGGTCCAATATCACTAGAACAACAATGGCAAAAAAGGTACATAGAAATAAAGAGGGAACATGAAGCATCAAGAAGTTTAAAAAAGAGCTTATCACATATACTACAAAACATCACAGGTAGAAGCACCCACAGCCCACGTGACTAATAGTGATGTCTCTTGATGTTCTAGTGTCCACCATTTTGAGTTTAGGTAACACCCAATAAATCCACTAGCATGGTGCTTAAAAGAGATAACACAATAAAGATATTAAACTAGACTAAAATCTAGAGATTCTATACACACATAAAAAGGGAACTATACAATTAACTCCTTAACATAACAAAATACAAAAACACCCATCAAACTTAAAATAACATAACTATAGACAAACTATGCGAAAGAAGATATGAAAATATATGTATTGTGGAAACTTTATAACGAATTAGTTACCTTACAATTAAATTCCACTTTCTCTTTGAGTGTCACAATCAGCTCTACCATCAACATCTTGAACCTACAATATGAAAAGCATTATCACATAGATAAGAAACAATCTAAAAAAACATAACATACAATAATTATTTTAAAATTTAGAACTAAATGCTTAAGGATTGAAATGGATTCATGACCTTTGAAGATTGAGCATCCGACTGCTTTGAAAAAAGCATATCTACTTTGGCCTCTATAGAAGCTAATCTCTCCTTAAGGTCATATATTTCTCTATCTTTATCTCTTAAAATTTCTTCCATTGAAATGATCTTTAATTGATGAGAATTGTTTGACGATACGTCACTTAGCATAGAGGGTGTTGGACCAAATCCCACACCACGAACACGACCATGGCGATCTTGGCCAATCACTTTAGAATATGCATCATCAGCCGCCCACATTGAGCTACCTCCTGAGCTGCCTTGAGTGACATCCGATTCTTTTTGCATTAATTTCTTCAACTTCTTCTGAAATTTGGAAAAAAAGAAAAATATGTGTATATTAAAATATACAATGAAGAAAGTAAATATAAGTAACAATATAAATTCTCGAACTATACAATATTTTTTTTGGCGCGCTTTGTAACAGGCTCTCCATTTTTTTGTTGATGAAGCGCAATATAAAGCTTTCCCCTACTTGGAACTTCTCCATGCTTCTCCTACTCATAAAATATTTTATTAAAGAGGACATAAAGTTAAAAGGCAGCATGCAAGAAACTGAAAAACCTCCTACTTACCATCTCAAATGCATACTGTGCTATTGATTTTGAACCACCAGTATGAAAGTCCTTTTTTTTATCTCTATTTTCTTTATTTTTTCTACTACGTTCCTGCAAGCATATTGCCCCAATTTTAGCAAATAGGTTCCATCTCTAAAGAAAATAAAAAAAATGTATAAGGCAAGAAATTGCAAATTCAGTACATTGATAGAGCCAATTACTTTTCCAAACAATATAAATAGTGCAATATAGTTTTGTAGAACAAGATATACCTTCGCTTCATCAGAACGCCAATAATCAACTAATCTAGCAAATTGGGCATGATTAACAGATGGTGGTGCCCTAGCTAAAATCTCCTTCCTTTTTCGTGATTCATCATAATATTTCGCTTTCAACTCGCACTTGTAATTTCTCCAAAGATCGCCAAGCTTCTTTATTGTGTTATGCCGAATCTTTTCTCTTGTTGTTGGATCTCTCGGGAATTCAAACTTTGACTATACCCAAAAGTTCTTCACATTAGATAATAAATTTGTGCCAAAATTATAACAAACAACAAGATAAATAATTGAATTCAACTACCTCAAGAACTTCCCAACAAGAATTTTTGTACTTAACATCCATCTTACGCCAACTCAAGTAATCAATTGGAGCTAGATTTGGCTTCCTGACTACAGTACCCATAAATCTATGAAGAATGCTGCCTTCTTTATCAATGGGCTGAAAATAGTTATTATATTTCAACATAATCCGTTGATTAGAAGGCAAATTCCAAATGTCAGACATACGAGTGACCCCTCGTTTTCCACGTGCAGATGACCCACCTATTTGATTAACAAAAGAAACATACAAACAACACGAGTTTTTAGCAATTCTTTTTCTAAAAGTAAATAAGCAATTCTTTCTTTACTTCTCTATAATACAAGTATTTAGCAAAATATAGTTACTATAAGTATTATGATATTGTTGAAGCTATGCAGGAAATAAAGTGAAAAATAGATGTTAACTTTAGATATGAAGAATTAAAATAGCCATTTGAAGCAGCAAACAAATCAATTAATAAAATTCAAATAGGAATCTAAGGCTAGTCAAAGTTGAAATATAAACACTTTTTTAAGTTTCAAATGATGCATTTAAACACTAATTATCAACTATATAAACTAAATCAAACTATATATAGATGTTAAAAATCAATGATAAGGAAAGAATTTAAGGTATACCAGTGATACAAATTTCCACTTCATTAGAATCTACTTGGTCGACATCATCATCCATTTCATGCGTCTCGGCATCTGGTTGGTGCGGAAGTGAAAATTCTCGAGTCTGTTTAGGGCATTGTGTCGGTATCTCCACATCACCCTCTACAGAGCAAAGCTTGAGACGTTTCTTTGCCATTCCTGCACATAATGTTACGCATATCATTAATAATAGGAAACAACAAAAAAAAATTAGTAATGACATTAGAAATTACAACTTTTATAACAATGACATTTCTATATTTAATTTGCTTATGATATTGAAACAAAATGCCAGAAAATATACAATACAATTTTGCTTTCTCTACTTGCTAGAGCAACTACTTGTTGAGTCATCATCAAACTAGGAGCTATCTGTGTACTTGTCCTCCTGTATTAAGTTTTCAGAAGCAAGCGTCTTGTTGACTGTAGTTCCATCTACATCATTTCTAACCCAACTAAGATAGTCATTTGTATCGCTTAATAAACTTGCAAGATCTATATTATATGGCTCACTATCATAGTATGTGTTGTCGTCAGCTTCACCAATTCCAGCACTACCAATATCAAACACATCTCTAGGTTTTGTCTTAACAACAGTGAGCCAATCTGTGCCCTTTCCACCAAATTGCAATTTACCGAGACAAACACTCCCCCAGTGAAAAGAAGGGGTTGGGAATTTCTATTTAAATGCATTTAGAAAATTGCAATAATAGCATGGAGCCAACAAATTACAGAATCATATACAGCACCAGGCAGGGATTAGAGTTAGCAGATAATAGAATATGTACAATTATTTGGTATTGAACATCCTACAGAATGAGCAAATAATCCAGCAAACATGAGATTAAGGGCCACTCAACACATTTCAGAATCAAAGAAATAGCACAACCACATAAAGATCAAGAACATACAAATGAGTCAAGCTGACAACTAGGAAGAAGCAATGATATACGCAGTTTACTAACCAACAGAAATACAACAACCTATCTGAAGAATGGATATAGCTCTAGGAAAGGAAACTCCCCTATGCCAAATTGGTCAAAAGGTGGAATTGCATTTAGAATTAGCTATGGATAATCCACTACTTTGTGGATTATCCTATATTAGAAAATTAATCAAAAGATTCAAAACCCAGAATAACTTTACCAAAAATACAACAACCAAAGAACAAAAACAAAAAAAACAAAAGGTTAACTTAACAAAACCTATCAAATTACAAACCTAAATTAGAGCATTAATCACAACTCCACAAATTCACAAAATACAACCCAAATCTCAACTAATCAACCAAATTCATACTAGTAGAAGAAACAAGAGAAATCCAGTCAAAACTTACTACATCTCACCCAAATAAATAAATAAATAAAACATTAAACCTAGAAAAACCTAAATTAGAACATCAATCAAATCCCAGTATATCTTTACCACCAAAAAAGCACCGACGAAATTCAAATCTGAACCCAAAATAATAATCAGAAATTCATACCAGGAGGAGTCGAAGCCGATCTATCGCGCACCACAAAGAGAGCTCACCTACGAGAGATCAGAGTCGGAGAGCGAGATCAGAGTCGGAGAGGGAGATTGGTGTCCGAGAGGGAGAGAGAGTGTTGAGGGAGAGAGAGGGGGTCTGATCGTGAAGAGAAGGGGGCGTGGTGGGGGGAGGGGGTTTGCGCGGCGGAGTGGGGTGTGCGTGAGGTGGGGAGGGGTCTTTTTCTTTTTTGTTTTTGGGGCAGGGTTTTAGTTGGATGAAACATTTCGTTTGGGTTGAGTTTTAGTTTGAATCAAAAATTTTTTGTTTGAGTTTTAGTTTGAATCAAATATTTAAAAAAAAATAATGCTAAATCTACAATCAGAAAGTGGTCGTAATTTTATAAGTTCACTATAATTTTATAACTTTTTTTATTTTAATACCAGAATCCATATATTACATATTTGTACCTTTAAAAAATAAAAAAAATAATAAAAAAATTAAAAAAATTCTCAATCATTATATTACTTTATACCGGCGGTTTATAACTGTTATAATAATTAGTTAAAACCGCTGCTAAAATATTTTTGCGAGCGCTTATGTTAAGTGTTATTAAATTAACTGTCGTCCTAAATCAAGTTTTTTGTAGTGGCGGAAGGTCGACCTCGTCTTGGTCGCCACCCCTTGCAGGGATCCGTAGGAAACTATTTAAGTACAATAATAATGACATGCATAAGCATCCNGTTTATGGATTTTAGTTAGTACGTACTTGTAGTTATGTTATGTTATCTATTTAGAATAAAGTTATTCGGTTTACGTATGCGTAATATATAACGAGTTAGAATGATAGAATAAAAGAAGCTCTTTAAAACCTCTGCATGGTTTCAACCATTCCTAGAGCAAGTGGCAAAGGGCTTGGTGGTTGGTACCCGAGATCTTAAGTTCGAATCCTAATTAATTCACATTTCCAGCTAAATTTATTTTCTAAATGAAATAAACGAAGCGGGTAGCGTGTTACCTATCTCTTTCTCTCAAAAAAAAAAAAATCATCAAAAAGTTTAATTAGTGTGAAATATGAGTTGCAACACAGTAGTAAAGAAACTTCATCTAAAAGGAAAAAAGAAAAATAATCCTTTTCTTCAACATTGCCTAGTTTACAAAACCATAAGGTAAAGAATAATTTGGAAGAAAGCAAGAAAAAAAATACAAAAAAAAAACTTAATTAGCTATAGTGTAAAAGAAATTAAACATATTATGAGGACTGAGATTTTGGCAGTGTAGCTAAACTCTCTGTTGATATTATTTTTGTGTGTAATTTAATTATATAAGCACTCATCAAGTTTCGAGAGAAAATAAGTTAGGATGGAGAAGTTACGCGACCTGTACTAATCACTTAAAGTGAATAGTAGTAACTCCGGTTTTCCGAAGAAGCCAATGAGTGGAGATGGCTTCTGATGCATATTTGACTCTGTTCATAGTGATCCAATAGCTCGTTTTCAATGGTTCGACTGGCCTGAACCCAATGGCACTGACAGATTTGGATTTTGACGCACGATTTTCGAGAAAAAGGGATTTTATTAGATTTACACATTTATATATGTGTGTGGTTTTTGGTAATTGAAGAGTGGATGAGTTTCGTTGCAAATCGGCGATCATATCGGGCGAAATGAAATTGCGAGTTTGATACCCTGGTCATGCTGAATGCGCTGGCGCAGTCCGTTCGTAAATATGACGGACGGATCTTCCAAAAATTCATAATGTTTGCTAAAGGGTCGATTTTGGCAAAACAGAAAATCCGCAAAACACCTTATATTTTACGTACCGTTTTGAGTGATTTCGAGCAAGGAGGTACATCTGTGCGATTTACTCATGCCGTGAAGGACTCAGTATGAAATTCTGAGTCTTCGGGGACTTTTGCGCAAAATTGCAATTGGTATATATGTTGCGATCTAGGGTTTTCTTAGCCTAACCCTAGACCTTTAGCTCCCTCAGCTGACCTCCCCAGCCGCCAAGCACCTTCCCCTACCCTCGCCGCACGCGCCCCGGCCGTCGGCGCGCGCCTCCGGCCGCCGGAATGGGCTACATTGCTTCTCCTCCACCAACTTGCCACCATCCCTGCCGTGGACCACACGGAAGGATCCCCATACCTGGGCTTCCTCCCTTGGCCTTGCTCGACCTCCGGCAGCCTCGACCGCCGGTCACCGCCGCCCCCGCGCGCTGGCATTGCCAGTCTGGGCAGCTTGCGGCCAGCCTACGCAGGCACTGGCCGAGACCAGGGCAGTTGCTGGCCTGCGCGTCGCTGCTGCTTTGTGCCGGCCGCCCCGCCTCCCTCCGGCCTACGGCGAACCCTCGCCGTTGCCCCGGAGCTCCCCCGGCCGTCGTTACCTCGTGAGCCCGAGGCCAAGTGTACATGTGCGACCTCGGCCTCTCCCAACGCCGCTGCGCCTCCTACCGCCGCCGGCCGGCGTGAGCCCCGATCCTCCTCGGTCGGCCGCACCCGGTTGCCGCCGGCGCTCCTGCCCCCGGATGCCCCTGTCGGCCGAGCTGGAGCCAGGCTCTCCATCAACTGTGCGGCTAGGGCATCGTTGCCCGTCGCCGCCGCCGCCTTTCGTCGCCGGCCGACGCGCACCCCAGCCTTTTTCCGTCGGCTGCACCTGCTTGCCGACGTCGCGCCCGTCGCCCGGCCGTTGCTGGCCAGCCATAGCTTCACCTTGCCAGTTCAAAAGGAGAGAGATAGAGAAGCTCAAGTCGGCAAAGAACTTCCAACTTCTTCAAATCAAGCAAAGCTGATAAGAATAGAGTATAATGTGCTCTCTCATTTACGAAAAGTCCCAAGACTTCTGAGTGTTTACGACGCCCTTAGAACTCAGCGAAGTGTTGATCTATGCTCTCCAAAATCCTGAGCTCTTTCATGCATTCTTCGCCGAGACAAGTATGAAGGAGGCGCTATACCTCGTTCACTCGGCCAATATCACTTTTACAGAAAAGGATTTATTAATAGGGACAACGCATCATTATCGACCGTTATATATGACCGGCACAAGTGACGGAGAAAGGATGAACCACATTTTAATTGACCCTGGATCTTCTGTGAACTTAATGACGTTAAAAACTCTAAAGAGTCTGGCAATGGATGTCGGCTATTTAAACTTAGAAAAAGTCGCAATTCAAGGGTTCAACCAACACAGTCAAAAAGCCCTCGGGTCTATTACCCTTCCGATAAGGTTTGGGAAGTTGCAAACTTAGGCAAAATTTTATGTTATCAATGAAAATACTTAATAAGTTATTGTTAGGAAGGCCTTGGTTGCATAAATATCACGTAGTTCCGTCTACCCTTCATCAGTGCTTGAAATATATAAAAGATGGTGAGAAATATAGAATTGGTTGTGATATTCGACTATTTGGAGTTCACGAAATTCGATATGAAGATGCAAGATATTTTATAGAATCAGAAGATACAGAAGAAAATCGTACCCTATCGAGAGAACAATCCTCTAAAAAGAAGAAACTTGTAGACGAAATTAAGAGGGAGTCAACAGTGCCACATTTCAAAAGTGACCCGGATAGCTCCGATCTCGATGAAGATGAGTTATGTTGGGCTATGAAGCTTCTTTCAAGCAATTTGAATACCCTTGAAGTCAAAAGCTCGTGAGAAGATGAACATCACTTTACAGCTTATGTCAGGACTGATAGAATGATTGCAAAAGCCTCTAACCTGGTGGAAGATACATTGGCAATTCTCAAGGTTCCAGAAAAATGCTACAAACTCATTTCTGCAAAACGGGTTTCTTTTGTGGATCATTTAAAAACTTTTTTGTCCCGCTAAAGATAGAAAATATTGAAGGAATGAGAATAGTAAAAAGAGGAATCCTTTTTTATAAATCAGACGATCAAAAATCCACTGATGTCATCAAACCGGAGGATTATGATAATGATATATACGAGGATATAGAAATTCCAAATTATTTCTCAGCTAGCTTGAAAAAGATGATACACAAGTTAGGTTGCCCCACAAGGAGGTCTTGGGCCAACCACAAAGTCCTTTAACGAATATGGAATCCACCTCAAAGAAGATCCGTACTCCCAAATGGCAAATCTAGCAATACAAGAGGCCTAGGATGTTACAAAAGTTCCACTTACCAAGATATCTATACCTGTAATATGATCAATGCAAATGAGGATATTGCTGAACATTTGGTCGATGAACAAAAATCTCTTGAACCAAAAGATGCATCTCAAGAGCTTGAAGATGGGGGATAAGCAACTGTAGACGAACTTCTCGAGATAAATCTGGGGACAGAAGAAGACCCCAGACCCACTTATATAACTGCACTAGTTCCAGAAGAAGAACAAGAGAAGCTAAAGGCATTGCTAACAGAATTTAAAGATTGCTTTGCGTGGAGTTATAAAGAAATGCCAGACCTTAATCCAGAGGTGGCTGTTCACAAGCTAGCTATAGATTCTCAAGCTCATCCAGTCAAACAAGCACCTAGGAGGATGAGGGTGGATCTAGAAGAGCAAATAATTGTGGAAACCAAAAAGCTCATTGAGGCAGGCTTTATAAGGGAGGAGAAATATGCTAACTAGACTGCTAGCATTGTTCCGGTCAAGAAGAAGAATGGCCAAATTCGTATATGCGTCGATTTTCGGGACTTAAATAAAGCTTGCCCAAAAGATGACTTTCCATTACCAATAACGGAACCAATGATTGACAATATCTCAAGTTGCGAGCTATTCTTGTTTATGGATGGCTCATCAAGATATAATCAAATCAAGAAGGCGCCGGAGGACGAGAAGCATACTGCATTCAAAACTCCTATTGGGATATATTGTTATAAAGTCATGCCTTTCGGCCTCAAGAATGCCAAAGCTACATATCAGCGGGCAATGACTAGAATATTTGATGATCTACTCCACAAGACAGTGGTGCTATGTCGATGATTTGGTTGTGAAAACATAGAACAAAGAAAATCACTTCCAAGATCTAACCACTGTCTTCACCCGATTGAGAGAGTATCAGTTAAAAATGAACCCGCTCAAATATGCATTCGGAGTCTTTTCTGGTAAATTTTTAGGGTTCATTGTAAGGCATAGCGGAGTAGAAATCGATCCTTCAAAAATTAAAGCTATTATGGAGATGCCTCCTCCAAAGGATTTAAAACAACTTCGATCCTTTAAGGAAAGATTAGCATATATCAAGAGATTTATTTCAAATCTCTTGGTAGGGTCAAACCTTTCTCCAAACTAGTAAAGAAGGATGCACTATTTGTCCGGGACATAAAATGCCAAACAGCTTTCAAAGGCATAAAAGGATACTTAATGAATCCACCAGTACTCGCAGCCCCGATACACGACAAACCCTTGATATTATACACTGCAGCTCAAGATGGGTCATTGGGACCACTTTTGGCGCAAAATAATGAAGAAGGAAAAGAACAAGCTCCATACTATCTCAGTAGGATGTTTGTGGGGGCAGAAAATTCATACTCACCAATAGAAAAGCATTGCTTAGCTCTTATATTTGCTGTCAAGAAGCTGAGGTATTATATGCTCGAGCACAAAATTTACTTAGTATCAAAAGTCGATCCGCTCAAATTTTTAATGACAAAACCCGTCTTGACTGGAAGGCTAGCAAAATGGACAATTATCCTTCTAGAATTTGACATCACCTACATACCACAAAAGGCTGTCAAGGAGCAAGCACTCGCTGATTTTTTAGCAGCACACCCAGTACCTGACGGTTCATCTTTGGTGTGCGATCTACCAGATAAAGAGGTATTACTTGTTGATGTTGAACAACCATACTGGGATATGTATTTCGATGGAGCATCTTTTATTGAACCTGCATATAGCCCGGGTATTCCGCAAGTAAGGGCGGGTGTCGGTCTAATTTTTGTGACGCCAGAAAGAGGAATCTTGTGGTACTCTCTAGCGCTTTCTGATCCTCGTACAAATAATGAAGCTGAATATGAAGCCTTAATTGCGGGACTAGAAATAGCCATCTTTATGAATATACAACGGCTACACATCTATGGGGACTCTTAGTTAATCATTAATCAAGTGATGGGCGAATATAAAGTCTACAAGCCGGAATTGACCAAATATCAGAAAAGGGTGCAAGAACTCATAAAGGAAATACCAAATGTCACGCTGGAAAGGGTCTCTCGAGCTGTAAATGGGAAAGTTGATGCCCTAGCTAGATTGGCTAAGGAGCTAGCTTATCCCAATCTTGATGAAGTCCATGTTACTATCAAGAATAGAAAGATCCTGTCACCTACGAACTTAAATCTCGAAGAAGAATCTAAAGAAATCCAGAAGGCAAATGCGCTAAAAATTGAAGTGGAAGATGATTGGAGGGAGCCTTTCATTAATTATTTTAAACACAACAAACTCCCTGAAGAAAAGCCAAAACAAGTTAAGTTGAAAAAGGGGGCGATGCAGTATGCTTTCGTGAATGATACCTTCTATAGAAGGTCTTATGATCAGTTATGGTTGAGATGTATATCACCAGAAGAAATAAAACAGGTTATGCATGGAGTTCATTCGGGTGTATGTGGTGCCCACCAATCTGGTCCCAAGATGCGCCTCAAGATTAAACACTTGGGCTACTATTGGCCCACAATGGTTCAAGATTGTATGGAATATGCTAGGAAATGCCACCAATGCCAAGTCCATAGCGATTTTATTCACCAACATCCGAACCCTTTACACCCAACAATTACCTCTTGGCTGTTTGATCTGTGGGGAACAGATGTTATAGGGCCAATTAATCCTTCCTCATCCTGAGGGTACAAATTTATTCTCGCAGCAATAGACTACTTCTCTAGATGGGCTGAGGCTATTCCTTTGAGAGAAGTTAAAGCGGATAATGTCATAAAAATTTTTAGAGAAAATATTTTGAACCGTTTCGGAGTTCCTCGTCGAATTATCTCTGACAATGGCTCAGCCTTCAAAAGCTTTAAAGTTAGCAGATTTGCCTCCCACCATAAAATCGACTGGCGATATTCGTCAATTTATAATCCAAGAGCTAATGGTTTGGCCGAAACTTTCAATAAGACCCTGGTTAAACTTTTAAAGAAAATTATTGGTAAAAATAAGAGGAAATGGCACGACAAGATTTCAGATGCGCTCTGGGCTTACCGAACAACTTTTAAGACCCCCACTCAAGCCACACCTTATTCTTTGATTTTCAAAACTGAAGCTGTCCTTCCTCTGGAAATAGAGCTGCCATCACTAATGTCACGCCCCAAGACCGCCAATTTGGTCGGTTCGGATCCGTACACAGACGCCGAACGAACAGAACCTCCTCTGTTCGCTTAAGGCTCAACAACAACAACTAAACATGTGTAATGAAATGCCCAGAAAAAAATTCAATATACATGGCTCACACGAAGGTAAGCAACACAAGAAAGTGAAAGTAAACTAACTAAATCATTCATGCATTGTATCTTGATTACTTTAAATCAAATACAAATCTTGCATAATTATTACATTCATTCTTCCAACATATACATCTGCCATCTATCAAATGAATAATTTACATTTGCTTTCATCAACTATAAATAGATGAAATGTATAAGGTACAACTATACTCAATGGATGTATGCTATCTATAGAGCGCTGTCCAAGTCACGATCCTCAACCACCCGCACTAGCTAGAACCTGCATGGTTAGTGGGGTGAGAACTACTGAAAGTTCCCAGTAGGTTCGGTTGCCGACCTCGCCGTCTCCCCCACTAGGTTTACTCAGGCATATGTTGAAAAGAAAAAGAACAGATAGTAACTAACTATATTATGTAGCTACTACAATGCCTGTACAAAGCTGAAAGAAACAATATATAACATGTGAAATTTATGCATGCCTGCTATCATATACTATTACCCAATCAATCTGGTTAACCATTTGGTTAACTATAACTCACCAACTCAATCCCTACTATCGGGGAGACGTCTGCTACAACTCGACGGGACCGTTTACTGGGGAGCACATACTTGCTTCCCACCCAGTTGATGACCACTCCGAAGCTCATCGCCCAAGGAGGAGCGACCTTACCTCGAGTATTAGACTAATATGAGTATGATCCAATCGTCATTTTGAGGATACAATGACAATGCCACACTTTAACTAGCTCTTTATGCTAGGTTTACATGTTCAACTCTGATTGCTAATCAATTCATCTAGTTCTAATGCCACACATTTTACAAGTTCATTGTTCTTGTTTAACATTCACAATACTTGATGCCACTCATGCCGTCTATTCATAATATCACTTGTTAACTATTGTCATAGTCAATCCTTGTTCATACAACTATAGGGTTCTATGTTTACTATCCACTGTTCACAAGTATTTTGCTTCCAAAGCATTCAATTAGACCACATGTCATATATCAAACTCAACCCTATAATGCATGAATATCACTAAACATATACATTACATGTATGCTCAAGAAAGACGACATAAACATAATAGGCCATTTGATGACTTCGGAAAGCACCACCCATCTTTAAATGATGCCAAGATGCGAGAAAACTACTTCCCGCGATTTATGAATGATCCAAACCTTCGCTCGCGACAAACGAAGCTAAAATGAGATTTTTTCCTAACTAGCTTGCCGTAAGCTCGTCGGAACGCCGATCTGAGCTTTCCAACGCGTCGGTTTTATCCCCAATTAGGTTTCTACACGATCAATACCAAGCTAGGCCTTTAATCCTACAAGATTGCGTTTTTAAGCTTTAGCTTAATAAAAACTGTTTCTTTATAGGTTTTATAAGAACCTATAGATTAATCCAAATCTTAATAACCCAAGAACCTCAAAACTAAATAGTTTAGAGGATTTACATCAATTCCTAACCAAAAATCTGCAGGATACTTGCTTTACTCCCAGCTGCCAACCTTCATACATGATATACATAGCTTTTCTATAATTTTCATGGCAACTTCAAGCCTTAGCAGCCCAATAAACCCAAACTAAATCCTCTTTAGAGTAGTCACAATAATCCCTAACAAAGAGATCTCACAAACTTACCTCAGGTTTCAGGTTTTAACAAGTTACTTCTCAGCTGCCAACATCCACATGTAGGCTATCCATAGTGCAATTACCAGCTTTCTACATAGCAATTTAAACTCCTATATGTTGTGAGCCTATGATTTTCTCTAAGGTCTTTCATGGCAAATAGGCTCTATAGCAATTAGAAACTCTAGTAATCAAGAATTCCATTGTTTCACTCTTTTTTATAGCATAAATAACATCACTCTAACCAGGAATGCACCTCACCTAGCCTCAAATTTCGGCTACCAACTGAATTCACATAGTTCTACTAGGTTTCTTCATAGAATAACATGCTAATGGCAAGTTCTAATCTGTAATAGACCCAAAACTCAACCCTTTATATATAAAATAGACATCATAAGCCTAACCAAAAACAGCAAGCCTACCTCAAATCTCAGCTTCAACCGGTTGCTTTCCTACTCCTAAAGCTCCTTCTCAGTTCAAAACTGCACTTTCATCAAGAGCTTTCTTCAAACCCATCCATCGTTGGTTTAGACAGAGAGGAAGAAAGAAGTGAGAAGAAAAGAAAAGAGAGAGAGGTGGATACATATGGAAGCTATTGGAGGGTTGCTGGTTTAGAGATAAGACCAGACAAATGCCAAAAATCCCTCCACAAAACAGGAATTAACTCTTCTACAAAGCAGGAATTCTGTTTATAAAATAGTCCCTGCAGCTTTTACAAAACAGTCTCTGCAGTTTCTTTTTGCACTTGACGGCGGCAGTAGCAGCAGCACTCAGCAGTAGCAGCAGCAATTGCTCCTACGCCCTCACACAATGCTGAAATTTTGTTTTTACATATTGGTCCCTGCAGTTTTTTTTTAGTGCAAAATCTGCACTTAGTGGCAGCTGGCAGCAGCAACAGCACACTCCGAAATCGTTTTCTCGCATCCACTACGTTCCGAACATCTTCAAATACTTCTAACACATGCCCTTATCAATCCCCACGCCACCAATTTAGCTAGGAAATACCAATTTACATTCTTACATTACTTTGATCACTTTGATCAAAGTTAGCTTCAGCTTCGGAGATTCGATATATGGTATTCTAAACACCTTCAAAATCTACCATTAACCATCCTCACACTTCCAAAATAATTAGGGAATGTCACAAATTATACATATGCCTCACTTTGACCCATTCAATCAAAATTAGCATCGCAATCCAAAAACTCTCTTTCGAGTTCATTTCGCATCCAATTTGCACCGAAACAATCAATTACTTCCCAAAATCATTCCCACACCTCCAGAATTACTCGGGAAAGATGCACGTCCAGTTCAAACTTCACTTTGATCCCCTAGATCAAAGTTAGCATTGTAACCTGAAAATTTTCGTATATTACAATCTCCTCCCGTTAACAAGAGTTTCGTCTGTGAAACTTAAATACATCTATAGGCTCCTCTATTCCTACTAATGAGAATAGTTTTCCACATTACTTTTTTAAGTTTCAAAGGGTTTTATACTCAATACGTGTACTCCACTGCATTAATCTGAAGGCAAAATAGTAATGTGGAACTACTATATGCAAAATAGTGTAATTCTACAATCTCTCATTACATTAATTTGAAGGCATATCAAGTACTCTATCCATTCTTACTTTAGGGTGAATGCCTTATGCACAATTATGTAACAAATTTGAAACATGATACTTATTGTGCAATCTTTCAACATCAGTTGCCATATTTTTTATATTTCACCTTACCTATACCTGATGACAACATCCCAAAATGTCGCTTTCCATTCTAACTCAATAATTCGTTTGCACACAGAACGGCGTACTCCTGTTACCACATTCCTTCTAGGTAAATTTTTTTTACCTTTACTGATCATGACTACAACACTCTTGATTCCAGAGTGATCTTTTCACTTATCCTGCCCTCATGAATAGGGACTAATCCAACTCTCATTTAGGTAACATACCTCAAACTGGCACTTGTTTCACATAATCAACACTTGTGCAAACTGTTTATCATACCCGTGTCATCGTCAACTATCATTATTGCCCCAATTATTCCTTGGTGAAACACACTTTGGTTTCCGACCGGCATCGCTACATGCGATATCTGAGCACATCATTCAATCGCGAGTGCTCAACCACCCACGAGTTTCCACTCCTCAATGAGATGATTCATTCTAGCACATCCATCAACTCTAATGATTTGAGGCATAGTCCTCTAAGATCTCACGTGGCTTTCACTACACAACAATCTCAAAAGAATACTTTATTTTACCAGCCACGTTCCACGCTATATCGACTTCTCATCATAAATCTCGATGAACACTTTGATCATGTCTCTAATCTCAACTCATCATCAGCGCTTAATTCGGCGATTCAAAATAGATGAACAGTAGTACCGAGCCTTCGCTCACAATGTCACTACTCTCGATCCATTGGGATAATTTCAACATCTTCACTTCCGAAACAATTGGCTAAACCTTTTGCCTCGATTACTACAAGTGGTCCATAACCATCGATCCGACATAGGCCTATCACCTAACACGATCACAATATCACTCAGCGTATCTTGCTCGCAAGCGTAGACCCAATCATCACAAGGCAGAGTCCTCATTTGAGACCTCACACACCTACTCCAACCAGGAGCAATTCAAATCCCGAATCACTACAAATCTTAGGGTTGGTCAAACTTACACTTTCGGTACATCACTAATCACTCGATCAAATACGTGGCACACCACGTCTCCAGATCCAAGCTCGGACTACCATCTTGACCGAAATCTCTGCCCTATCCACAAATATCGGGCCGCTGCCACACAAAGCTAACTGCGCGTATCCAAATGGCCCTAGGCCTCACAGCGCACGCATGGCCCAGGCACAGATCATCCATAAGCAATATCCATAATCGTCGTCACCCACAACATGCTCACAAAGCAACCCACATCTTTATTGGCTCTTACGCATCTAGTGCGAGCCACCAGCGCCACGAGTGATCCATGACACACTTCACACTTAGCAACGCTCAAGTGCTACTGCCAACACACTCTCGACTGAGTCACAATCCACACTCTACGGACACCTACACTTAAGCGTCCTACACCATCACATTTTTCACTAAACATCACACGCTAGGCAACTCAACCTATGCCCACAATACACAAACACAAATTCCCTCATCTATTTGAGGTACAACCCGACTAACTCGCCAAAACCAAGCGATCGTCTAACCAACTTACGCACTAAGGACGCTATTACCACTACGCGATCCATCAGAATATCATTCGAATTCTCGAGCTTTAGAGCGTCTTTCAACGCTCTGACCTGACTTTCACTATCACTTTTAATACCTAAAAAGGTCAGTTCACCAGTTCCATTTGCATTCTGAGCCCTAACATTGGCTCACTACAAACCACTCATTGGCACCATCCAACTACCTATTCAAACAATAGGCGGTACATTTCTACCATCTACATATGCTAGGGTATTATCCACCCAAACCTAAGTCTCTATAACATTCTTGCACGTACTACTCGGAGTTCACATCATCCTCAAGCACACAGCCTTCTCATAGGAGTCAATCTACAACCGTTCTCATTCTGCTTTCTGTGCCACAAAGCCAGGATGCCACATTACCTGACTTCACAGCCTTTTGAAGCTCATTGATCCAATCCGCAAAACACAAGACAGCCTCCTGCTAACATTGCATCACAATAACTCACCGCCACAGCACTACCACGAGTGTGGTCAACCTATCCTAGAGCTTCAAGTTTCCTCCAAGCTCGGTCAGTTCAGGGACTTCACCAATCCCAAACCACATCGACCTCCTTAGAGATCGGCTACACAATACCACTAAACACACAACAACTTAACTAATTTTTGACCTTCAAGGTGAAACACGAAACGACTATCGTCAATCCATACTCAAATCAGGCGAAAGTCATACAAGGGAGCCTATTCTCATCACTCAGTTTCATGTTGTTGCGCACCAACATGAACACACCCTGTTGAGAATAAATTACACCTTGGATTCACCTCTAACATCCTTTTTAGACGTATACAACACACGACCCAATCGGTTTAACCTTTCACCACATATCAAGATTCTCATCTCTTATGAACCTAGATCCTTATGGTTTTCCATCCTAAGGTCCCTAGGTCCATCCTATACTTTCACATGCATTGCTCTAATACTATTTAATCTGTCACGCCCCGAGACCGCTAATTTGGTCGGTTCGGGTCCACACACAGATGCCGAACGAACAGAACCTCCGCTGTTCGCTTAAGGCTCAACAACAACAACTAACATGTATAAGAAAATGCCCAGAAAAAATTTCAATACATGGCTCACATGAAGGTAAGCAACACAAGCAAGAGAAAGTAAACTAACTAAACCATTCATACATTGTATCTTGATTACTTTAAATCAAATACAAAGCTTGCATAATTATTACATTCATTCTTCCAATATATACATTTGCCATCTCTCAAATGAATAATTTACATTTGATTTCATCAACTATAAATAGATGAAATATACAAGCTACAACTATACTCAATGGATGTCTGTTATCTATGGAGCGCTGTCCAAGTCACGATCCTCAACCACCCGCACGAGCTAGAACCTGCATGGTTAGTAGGGTGAGAATTACTGAAAGTTTCCAGTGGATTCGACTGCCGAACTCGCCGACTCACCCACTAAGTTTACTCAGGCATATGTAGGAAAGAAAAGGAACAGATAGTAACCAACTATATCATGTAGCTAATACAATGTCTGTACAAAGCTGAAAGGAACAATATATAACATGTGAAATTGATGCATGCATGCTATCATATTCCATTACCCAATCAATCTGGTCAAGCCTTAGCCGCTCAATAAACCCAAACTAAATCCTCTTTAGAGTAGTCACAATAATCACTAACAAAGAGATCTCACAAACTTATCTCAGGTTTCAGGTTTCAACAAGTTACTTCTCAGCTACCAATATCCACATGTAGGCTGTCCATAGTGCAATTCCCAGCTTTCTACATAGCAATTTAAACTCCTATATGCTGTCAGCATATGATTTTCTCTAAGTTCTTTCATGGCAAATAGGCTTTATAGCAATTAGAAGCTCTAGTAATCAAGAATTCCATTGTTTCACTCTTTTTTATAGAGTAAATAGCATCACTCTAACCAGAAATTCACCTCACCTAGCCTCAAATTTCATCTACCAACTGAATTCACATAGTTCTACTAGGTTTCTTCATAGAATTACATGCTAATAGCAAGTTCTAATCTCCAATAGATCCAAAACTCAACCCTTTATAAAGTAGACATCATAAGCCTAACCAAAAACAGCAAGCCTACCTCAAATCTCGTCTTCAACAGGTTGCTTCCCTACTCCTAAAGCTCCTTCTCAGCTCAAAACTACACTTTCATCAAGAGCTTTCTTTAAACCCATCCATGGTTGGTTTAGAAAGAGAGGAAGAAAGAAGTGAGAAGAAAGGAGAAGAGAGAGAGGTGGATACATATGGAAGCTATTGGAGGGTTGCTGGTTTAAAGATAAGACCAGACAAGTGCCAAAGGCCCCTTCACAAAACAGGAATTAACTCTTCTACAAAGTAGGAATTCTGTTTACAAAACAGTCCGTGCAGCTTTTACAAAACAGTCCTTGCAATTTCTTTTTGCACTTGACGGCAGTAGCAGCAGCAGCAGCTCTCGGCAGCAGCAGCAATAGCAGCAGCAGCAGCAGCACTCAGCAGCAGCAGCAGCAATTGCTCCTACGCTCTCACACAATGCTGAAATTCTATTTTTACAGATTGGTCCCTGTAGTTTTTTTTTTTAGTGCAAAATCTGCACTTAGCGGCAGCTTGCAACAACAATAGCACACTCCGAAATCATTTTCTCGCTTCCACTACGTTTCGAGCACCTCCAAATAATTCTAACACATGCCCTTATCAATCCCCACGCCGCCAATTTAGCAAGGGAATACCAATTTACATTCTTGCATTACTTTGATCACTTTTATCAAAGTTAGCTTCACCTTCGGAGATTCGATATATTGTATTCTAAAGACATTCAAAATCTGCCATAACCATCCTCACACTTCCAAAATGATTAGGGGATGTCACAAATTATACATATGCCTCACTTTGACCCATTCAATCAAAATTAGCATCGCAATCCAAAAACTCTCTTTCGAGTTCATTTCGCATCCAATTTGCACTAAAACATTCAATTACTTCCCAAAATCATTCCCACACCTCCAGAATTATCCGGGAAAGATGCACGTCCAGTTCAAACTTCACTTTGATCCCTTAGATCAAAGTTAGCATTGTAACTTGAAAATTTCAGTATATTACAACTAAGGATGGCGGTTCAATACGAAATGACAAACGAAGAAAATATTCTTTTGAGACTCGATGAATTGGATTCAATGGATGAAATGCGATTGGCTGCGCAATAGAACCTAAAACTTTATCAGTCTCAAATGTCAAGGGCTTACAACAAACTAGCACATGTCCGAACTTTTCAGGGAGGATATTTAGTACTAATTCACTGACGGCCTATAATTATAAACAAATATGCTGGGGGCAAATTTGATCCAAATTGGGAAGGTTCCTATGTTATAGAAAAAGTGAGGGAGGAACTTATCAATTAATCGATGCAAAAGGAGAAATGCCGAAGCCACCGATCAACGGACGATTTTTGAAGAAATACTATCCGTAAAAAAAAAAAAAAGGATAAAAGAAGAGAAATCCGGCTATGAATAAATTTCACGGGCAAAAATGGAATCCCTGCTGTGAGAAAACCTGCATTTGGCTCACAGGCAAAAGTTAGGGGAAAGGTTTCTAGCAAAAACCCTCATAGGCGCAGTTTCCAATAAACCTAAAATCCACACTTTTTTCTGCCGATGATGGAATGCTAACTCACCCTTTGGAGTCGGTTATGCGCAGCAATCTCG
Organism: Ananas comosus; assembly: GCF_001540865.1. Lineage (NCBI taxonomy): Eukaryota > Viridiplantae > Streptophyta > Magnoliopsida > Poales > Bromeliaceae > Ananas > Ananas comosus. The sequence goes on from NC_033621.1 coordinate 19,855,783, forward strand.
ATATACCGAGTTGCTTACGGAGGCCAAATAAACTCAACAATATTCTTTGTTTTCCCTGCCGACGATGGAATGCTAACTCACCGTTTGGGGTCGGTTATGCGCAGCAATCTCGATATACTGAGTTGCTTCCGGAGGCCAAATAAACTCAACAATATTCTTTGTTTCCTCTGTCGACGATGGAATGCTAACTCACCCTTTGGTATTGGTTATGTGCAGCAATCTCGATATACCGAGTTGCTTCTGGAGGCCAAATAAACTCAACAATATTCTTTGTTTTTCTTGCCGATGATGGAACGTTGACTCACCCTTTGGGGTCGATTATGCACAGCAATCTTGATAAACCGAGTTACTTCCGGAAGCCAAACAAACCCAAGAAAATTCAATTTTCCTTTATTGCCGACGATGGAATGCTAACTCATCTCTTCGGGGTCGATTATGCGCAGTAATCTCGAAACACAGAATTGCTCCTGGAGGTCAAACAAACTCAACAAAATTCTTTATCTTTCGCGCCAATAAAAAAAAATACTAGTTCAGCATGTGAGGTTGAATGTGCAAACAGATATCAGCAAACTGACTTTTTTCCCAAAAAAAAAGAAAAAAAGCAAAGAGAGAATATGTGAAAGGAAGAGATAATAAAAAGGGTTTGCACCTTTTTCTGCTCGCAAAAACACTCGCAGCAAAAGGTGGGGGGCATTTTGTTTGAGTAAAAAAAAAAAGAAAAATAAAAAATAATAATAATAAAAGGGGAAGAAATGAAAAAAAAAGAAGAAGGAAAGATATAAAGATTAAAAAAAAAAAATCCCACCTCTTTCCAAAAAAAAAAAAACAAAGGAAAGAAAAGATTCTAAGAAAAAAGAGTAAAAAAAATCCATATCTTATATGGTCAAGGTACCATTCCTTTTTGAATTCTTTTTTGAATAGTTTCCCAAAAAAAAAAAAAAAAGAAAAAGAGAAGTCATTAGAGTTTAATATAAGTTGGCCTCTTTAAAAAAAAAAAAAAAAAAAAAA
>NC_033621.1:19856805-19874848 GCF_001540865.1 Ananas comosus
AAGGAGAGAGAACCGAAAGAGAAGAAAAAAAAAGAAGAACAGAAAGAAGAAGAAAAAAGAAAAGAAAAAAGGTGAAAAAAGAAAAGTTTTTTTTTATACTCTCCCTCCCCCTCTCTCTCTCTCTCTCTCTCTCTCTCGCTCGCTCGCTCGCTCTCGCTCTCTCGCTCTCGCTCTCTCGCTCGGATGCATGCATGAGGAGGGGGAAACCCCCTCCTTGACACGCTAGCAGAGGGAGTGCCATGTGCACCCCCCCACCCCCTTTGTCCGTACCACAACAAAAGAAAAAAGAAAAAAAAAGGATTCGGCTCTTGCATTCGACGACAACGGCGACAACGACAATCACGACAACTTTTACGACAATAAGAGATATGCATGCATACGAATAGCGTAAGTGCGATTTTCTTGTCGGTTTGATCAACCCGACCATCTTCGTGATAGGTTTCGAACCGATCAAATTTGACATCAAATCGTCACATCCGCCGTGCGTATGCATCGCTAATCTCTAAACCGTGCGGCCATCTTCGCGATAGGCTTGACATGGTCAAAATGATTGATCGAACACCGGATATTTTTCTACGTAAATCGTGCGGCCATTTTCGCGATAGGCTCGACATGGTCAAAAGGGTTGATCGAGCGGCCATCTTCGTGATAGGTTCGACGCAATCAAGCCTGTTTATTTTACTACGTAAACCGTGCGGCTATCTTCGCGATAGGCTCAACATGGTCGAAAGGGTGAATCGAGCGGCCATCTTCGTGATAGGCTCAACACGATTAAACCCCGCGTACTTGAGCAAAACGTGATAAAAAAATATACAATAATAAAAATGATAATAAAAAAAAATGAATGTAACATATCAGATTTTGGTATAAAAATAAAAATAAATAAAAATAGTGTGTGATACTACTTTTATTGGATTTAGAGGAGTAAAACATAAGTAAGAAGTGACTTGTGCAGAAATCGGGATGAAAACAGAAGATCTAGAATTTTCTGTTGGAAACGGGACAGATAAATTAGCAGAAAATGCACAGTCTCAGAAAATTATAAAAATTGGAGGATAAGTCGAAAATATTTTTAGGAGGCTAGATTTAAAGTTTCATATTATTCTGACACCCGTAGAGTGAGAAATAAAATTCGATAGCTATCTGATAAAGATTACAGTTCGGTACAATTTTCAGTGACCAAACGAGGTCGAAACTGAAAATTTAAGATATATTCTTACTCAGTACATTAAACCGAGCCTGCCTGTCAAATTTGAGCTCAAACGGACATTCAGAAGGGCTCCAATTGTTCCGAACTGCTAAACTGCTGCCCGAGGTGAATAGTGAATAGTTGAGGGGCTGATTTGTAAAAAGGGATTTAATCCCTTTTCTTCTTCTTCCTCCCAGCCGCACACCACACACGCACACACACAACACACACGCATGGAAAGGAAAAGAGAACCCTCCTTTCTCTCTCTAAATCTCTCCCAAAAGAGAGGGTTTTGGTGGAGATTGAAGCTCAAGGATGGATTTTCATCTTCTCCATCTTCTTCCTTGCATGAGAAGCAAGCTTTGAAGGTAAGCTCCAAAACCCTTTAATGGTGTCTCCTTGTAGTTTGGGTTTTAAGCTTCAAGAATGGATTTAGAGCTATTCTAGCATGCTAAAGAGATGATTGTTGCTTAAATCATGGATCAATTTAATGATTTCTTGCCTAGTTTTAAACCTAGGGCTTGAAATGAGTTTTTTTGAACCCTCTCATGGTAGATCTTTAAAGCTTCATTTATAATCCATAGAAATGGTTTATTTGGAGTCCTAGCATGCTAAATAGAGGGTAAATGTTAGAACCTAGGATCAATTTAGTTAATTCTTGCAATAGATGAAACCTAGGGTTCAAAATGCAATTTTTGAAAATATAAGGGTTTGATCTAATTTGACCCTTTGTAAACCTAATTGCTAGGTAAACAAACGCGTTGGCGAAGTCAGTTCGGCGATTCGTCGAGCCATTGCGAAGTTATTAAAGAAACGGACGTTTAGGCTTCGTTTCCGCCTGGAGGGCCGAGGCGACATCGTAAACTCATGAAAATGGATTTGAAGCACCGTGGCGCATAACCGAAGACCCATAATTCTCGGTGCCGCGATTCGACGCACGGTTGGTGAGCATTAGTAAAGTCGGGCCGAACCGGGTGCCGGGTGCCGTGGGAGGCCGATTGCAAGTGTCGACAAGCAATCGGAATGCGAAATAAGGTGGGTTGTGCTCACCGAAACGACTAGGTCGCCTATATGTCTAAGAGTAATGGTTCTCTAGTTGATGCATATAGTTGTGTTGGTAGGCTTATATAATGATATGAATGCTTGAAACATACTATGTAGTTGAGATTACCTACCAATGAGATGAGATGCATAATGAATTAAATACTAAAAGAATGCATGAGATGCTTAGTATGAACTATTTTGGATAATGACTATATGTATGTTGACATATCATGTGATGCTAGTGGTATATGTGCATGATGACATATTATGAATTAACATATTGTGGATTATGTTAAATAGAAAAACATACTTGATGACATATTGTCATATTGTGGAACATAGTAGATGAAAATGTATGCATGTTGATATACCTTGAGATATGAGTTGATATATATGCATGTTGATGTATTGTGGACTACGTTAAATAACATATGCATGTTAAACTTGGGTCTATACCTCTTGGATGGTTAGAAAACTCGATGTTGAAAAATAATGACGTATGAACTATGATATGCGACGTGGACAATCTATATATATTAGATCGAGTGGCATATGATTAGTATAGTGGAAACACTTATGACATGTTGAACACTTAGAAAACAAGTATGGCATGAGTCCAAGAATATAGTAGTGTATATGACACAAGTGATAGTAAAGAATGCAAAGAAAAGAATGATTGAAATATTATGACATTTCAACCCTAGAGTTAGGGTCATTTGAACATAGTCTTTCTAAAGTTAAGGAATTGATTGAACTTGGAGTCCTCAAATGTAGGATTGATCATACTCACTTTTAGTCCTTGCTCGAGGTTGTGGTAACTCTCCCTCGGGCGATGTGCTCCGGAGTCGACATCACTGGGTTATAGCGAGTATCTCCCCAGAAGACGGTCCCATCGGGTCGTAGCGAGTATCTCCCTGATTATTGGGATTTTGAGTTTGTGAGTTTGTTGAGGGCAAAACCTTCGGGTTAGCCAAGAGATTGGGTAACAAGCACATGAGTTGTAGCAATATCCTAGTTGAGTGGACTTAAGGCTGAGGTGCAAGTGAGACGTCCTTCGCCTCGAGCCTGGCTTTATGCGGTACTCTGCGAATGATTGACTCGAGACCGAGTCGTGTGGATAGTTGATAAAGGTAAATGAGACCATATGATCAGAATTGTAATTGATATGAATTTAAAATAGTGGAATAACTTCGAAGTCAATTGAATGAGCTTTGAATAGCAGGATTAAAGTAGTATCGATTGAACTACTAATTGGTTGCATAAATCGCATGATTTTCATATTGCATAGTTGTGAGGCATGACATGTATTTCAATTATCGCATATATATATATGTTGGATATTTGTTGGACTAACATGTTGCAGTGCCTCCTTGGACCTGTGGGTCGAGCTCTTCCCTTGGGTGGCCGTACCCACTGGGAACTATATTTATATAGTTCTCACCCCCGTGTTGTTTTTGGGGGTACAGGTTCCCACGTGAGCGGCGCGGCGGCGCGAGGAGAGGGCGTAGCTCCGTAGATAGCGCCCTACCACCGAGACCAGAGATAGCGGTACCCTGAGTCGGCCTTTACTTAGGGATGTAAGAAAATGAAAAGAATCAAGTTGTAATAATTTGTAATAAAAGCTTGATTGTATTTGGAAGTTAAATGTAATGTGTAATTATGATGTAAAATATATCTAGTGGATGTGAATGCTTGTAATAGCAAGTAAATTATGTTTTTGATACTTCCTTATGCAATCTTTGATTGAAATGTGTTCCTAGTTGGAACTTTGTATATTGTATTGATTGCGACGCCTTGAACATACAGGGGAGACACTGTCCGCGGTACCGTGGAAACCCTGTCCGTTCGGCGGTCGATCTGTCGGCGTGCCCAAAATCGGCCAAATAGGCCGGCTCGGGGCGTGACAATGAACGAGTACTGTTTTGATTCACCATCTTCGTGATAGGCATTTCTCGAACCATATGCCATCTTCATAATAGGCACGGTTCGATTCGATCGTATCGCTATCTTCATGATAAGCATCACCATCTTTATGATAGGCTCGATGTGATCAATTTCGTATATTTGGACAAAAAAAAAAGATGAATAAACAAATTAAAAAAACAAAGAAAAAAAAAGGAAGAAAAAAAAAGAAAGAAAAGGGGGGCACCCCTCCCTCTCTCTCTCGATTTCGTAGAGAGAGAGAGAGAGGGAGTTGGGTTTCCTTCTCTCTCTGTGGCAGTCAACAAAAAAAAGAGAAAAAAAAAAAAAAACATAAAAAAAAAAAAAAAAAAAAAGAAAAAAAAAAGAAAAGAAGAACCAAAAAAAAGAAAAGAAAAGAAAAGAAATTCCATAAGCAAATTCCATCATTTACTTACGGGCCTATGAACAAATTTCATAAGCAGTCCAAAAAAAATAAAGCACCAAACCCACATGCAGATTTGGGCACAGAACTCTTAAGTCCAAAACTCATCACAGTCCACATGCAGACTCGGGCCCAGAACATATAAAGTCCAAAACCTATCTCAGTCCAAATACAGATTCGGGTCCAAGGCCCAAAACAAAGTCCGAAATCCATCTCAGCCCACATCCAGATTTGATTCTAAAACCAATAAAAATCTATATAAATAAACTTCTCAACCCAAAACCCAAAATCTACAAATAAAATCCCAAAATCCAAAGTCCACAAATAAAATCCCAAAATCCAAAGTCCACAAATAAAATCCCAAAATTCAAAGTCCACAAATAAGATCCAAATTCCAAAATCCAGAAATATAATCCAACAAAATCTACCAAATCTATGTCATCCAAATGCCTCCAACCCAAACCGAATTTATGGGCTTTCCAAATAGGCCCCTAATTATTAATTAATTCTATGAATTAAATTTTAAAAGGGTTTTCCAAATGAGCCCCAGATCACGAATTAATTATATGAATTATTTTCATGGGTTGGTCAAATGGGCTCTCTTATCATGAGTTAATTCATGGGCCCTCTTATCATGAATTAATTTCATGAACTTTCCAAATGGGCCCTCCTATCATGAATTAATTCATAGGTTCTCCAAATGGACCATATGTCACACCCCAATAATCCCACATCGGATAAGAATGGGAATGTGATTGGGTATTTAGAAGACTTAGACACTAGTAATAATAACTGGGCTTAAGCATTTTGCGCCGGTGGTTTGGCCCTACGAGTTATTGTTGCTAGTGGGCTGGGTCGTTACATTTAGTATCAGAGCCAAATCACCAGCCGGAAATGTATGACGAGACTTAGCTGANCTGGGGGGACCGGTCTCTCCTCCCAGGGACCGGTCCCCGAGAGTGAAAACTCTCAGGACTTGTCCAGAATTCCGATTTTCGAACTTTTTAGGTCGAAAAACATTCTACGTCCCTCCACCAAGTGTGGAAAAGCTCGAAACACATCCAAACACTCGAACCTCGCAATTTGCAAAGGTCCAGTGTGTTACAATCAATTTCGTATATTTGGACAAAAAAAAAGATGAATAAACAAATTAAAAAAACAAAGAAAAAAAAAGCAAGAAAAAAAAAAGAAAGAAAAGGGGGCACCCCTCCCTCTCTCTCTCGATTTCGTAGAGAAGAAAAAAAAAAGAGTTGGGTTTCCCACTTTCTCTGGCAGTCAACACAAAAAAAAAAGAAAAGAAGAACCAAAAAAAAGAAAAGAAAAGAAAAGAAATTCCATAAGCAAATTCCATCATTTTCTTATGGGCCCCATGAACAAATTTCATAAGCAGTCCAAAAAAAATAAAGCACCAAACCCACATGCAGATTTGGGCCCAGAACTCTTAAGTCCAAAACTCATCACAGTCCACATGCAGATTCGGGCCCAGAACATATAAAGTCCAAAACCTATCTCAGTCCAAATACAGATTCGGATCCAAGGCCCAAAACAAAGTCCGAAATCCATCTCAACCCACATCCAGATTTGAGTCTAAAACCAATAAAAATCTATATAAATAAACTTCTCAACCCAAAACCCAAAATCTACAAATAAAATCCCAAAATCCAAAGTCCACAAATAAAATCCCAAAATTCAAAGTCCACAAATAAGATCCAAAATCCAAAATCTAGAAATATAATCCAACAAAATCTACCAAACCTATGTCATCCAAATGCCTCCAACCCAAACCGAATTTATGGGCTTTCCAAATGGGCCCCTAATTATTAATTAATTCTATGAATTAAATTTTAAAAGGGTTTTCCAAATGAGCCCCATATCACGAATTAATTATATGAATTAATTTCATGAATTGGTCAAATGGGCTCTCTTATCATGAGTTAATTCATGGGCCCTCTTATCATGAATTAATTTCATGAACTTTCCAAATGGGCCCTCCTATCATGAATTAATTCATGGGTTCTCCAAATGGACCCTATGTCACACCCCAATAATCCCACATCGGATAAGAATGAGAATGTGATTGGGTATTTAGGAGACTTAGACATTAGTAATAATAACTGGGCTTAAGCATTTTGGGCCGGTTGTTTGGCCCAACGAGTTATTGTTGCTAGTGGGCTGGGTCGTTACATTTAGTATCAGAGCCAGATCACCAGCCGGAAATGTATGACGAGACTCAGCTGAGCTAGAGTCTGGATGACAAGGCTAGTGAGACGAGTCTCACATCGCCTTGTGATCTTGGGCTATGTGTGTGATTGGGCTGACGAGGACGTCAGAGCCTTAACGGGGGGAGTCTGTCACACCCCAATAATCTCACATCGGATAGGAATATGGATGTGATTGGATATATAAGAGACTTAGACACTAGTAATAATAACTGGACTTAAGCATTTTGGGCTGGTGGTTGGGCCCAACGAGTTATTATTGCTAGTGGGCTGGGTCATTACACTCTCTTATCATGAATTAATTTCATGGGTTTTCCAAATAGGCCCTCTTATCATAAATTAATTTCATGAACCCATTTCATGAGCTCTCTAAATAGGCCTCTGTCATGAACCCAATTCAATGGGCTTTCTAAATGGGTCCCCATCATAAATTAATTTTATGAACCCATTTCTTGGGCTCTCTAAATAGCCCCGATCATGAATTAATTTCATCAATTAATTTAATGGACTTTACAAATGGGCTCCTAGCATGAATTAATTTTATGAACTAATTTCATGAGATTCAACTTCAACCGACCGTCATCTTATTAAACTGAGCAACTTAAAATAAAACCGACCGCCATCATTAAACTGAGCACCAAAACTCAAACCGACTGCCATGTCATTAAACTGAGCAACTCAATTTAAAATCGACCGCCATGTTGCTAAACTGAGCATCTCAGCTTCAATCGACCGCCAAGTCGCTAAACTGAGCAAATCAAGTTCAGATATGACCGTCAAGTCGTTAAACTGAACAAATGACTGTTAAGTCATTAAACTGAACATTCAACAGCTATGTCATTAAACTGAGCACCAAAACTCAAACCGACCGCCATGTCATTAAACTGAGCACCAAAACTCAAATCGACCGCCATGCCATTAAACTGAGCACCTCAAACTCAAACCGACTGCCATGTCGCTAAACTAAGCATCTTAATTTCAATCAACCGCCAAGTCGCTAAACTGAGCAAACCAAATTCAGATATGACCGTCAAGTCATTAAAATGAACAAATGACTGTTAAGTCGTTAAACTGAACAAATGACTGTTAAGTCGTTAAACTGAACAAATGACTGTTAAGTCGTTAAACTGAACAAATGACTGTTAAGTCATTAAACTAAACATTTGACCGCCAAGTCCTTAAACTAATCAAATTAATATCAAACTGTTTTCCACCGCCACGTTGCTAAACTGAGCATCTGAACTTCAATCGACCGCCAAGTTGCTAAACTGAGCAAATCAAGTTCAGATATGACCGTCAAGTCTTTAAACTAAACAAATGACTGTTAAGTCATTAAACTGAACATTTGACCGCCAAGTCGTTAAACTGAGCAAACTAATATCAAACTGTTTTCGACCGCCACGTCGTTAAACTGAATATCTCAACTTCAATCAACCGCCAAGTCGCTAAACTGAGCAAATCAAGTTCAGATATGACCGTCAAGTCGTTAAACTGAATAAATGACTATTAAGTCATTAAACTGAACATTTGACCGCCAAGTCGTTAAACTGAGCAATCAAATCAAACCCTTTTGACTGTCATGGTGTTAAACTGAGCAATCATATCAACTCTTTTTGACCACTATGTCGTTAAACTGAGCAAACTAATATCAAACTCTTTTTGACCGCCATGTCATTAAACTGAGCAAATTAAAATTAAACTCCTTTTGACCGCCATGTCGTTAAACTAAGCAAATTAAAATTAAACTCAACATCAACTTATTTCAAACGACCGACATGTCATTAAATAGAGCAATCTAATCCCAATCGACCATCAAGTCTATAAACCGAGTATTTAGTTTTATAAAATCTATGTACAGTGGGGGGATGCCCCTGCTTAAACCATGTATACGGTAAATCATATTAATAAAATTTTATTTGCATGTTTGGTATCTTTTATTATCAGTATTTATATTCGGTCTCTTAATCGAGGGTTCCTTAACACTGAAAGTGTGGGTTAATTAACAGCAGACTCTTGAGCCTGTTGTAAGCCATGAACCTGTAATCCTGATCTCAAAATAAAATTTAAACAAATTTAATCTGTATCATGAATGACCACTCGCCTTAGGAACACCTACGGCGGGGCCGGTTCGTTCGCGGCAGACAAGCCCTTGGATGAAAGGATGTGCGGTTATGATGATAGTGGTCCTCTAGGATTAAATAGATAATTGATTGAATAGTATGATCTAACGGGTTGAAATGGTCAAATGAGTAGATCTAACGGCGAAAAACTTGGTAGCACCAAACACTTGGTGCTATCAATAGTATAGTAGTCGGACTCATATAGAACAAGTCTACCTGGTATACTATTAATAGTATATAAATAGTATTTCTATAAACTTTTTAGCCATTAGATTAATACTATTCCAGCTAACCTTATTAAAATCTTGGCATCTAATGGATAAAAAGTTCCTCCATCCCACTCCCCTTCTCTTCTCTCATTCTTGCAATAGTAAGAAAGTGGAAAGATGGGTTTTTCTTCTTATTCTTCTTCCTTGATTCACTTCTCCTTTCTCTCTAATCCTCTTATTTTTCTTCCCAATCACCTCCTCCATTCAAGCTTTAATACCTTGAGCTTGGAGTGGAGCTTGGATGGGAGGAGTATTGTTTGTAGCACCAATCATTAACTCTAACACCCGAAGGTGGGGTTAAGCTTTGAATCAAGATTAGTAATGTCACGCCCCACTCTCCGTCAATTTGGTCGAGTTCGGGTCATGTCAACAGACGCCGAACTGACAGGGCCTCCCCCGCCCGCCCAAGGCTCCAACCACAAGTATAATTAAGCAATCAAACAAAGAGATTTACAATTATACAAGACTTGCACGAGGGCAAGCAACAACGGAAGCGAAAGCTCTAAGCTATAACATACAACCATACATAATATTTGATTACATTTAAACCAAATACTAGTAAACTACAACTATTACATTCTCTTTACTTTCATTCATAAATTCTCTTACATCTTAATCATTCTCCCAAAATACATGATTGTTTACAACTTTACAATTCTATCCAACAAAAGAAAGTTGATACATGAACTGAAAAGGGAATGACTAAAATGCATAACTCCGGTGGCCACTAGCTATGGTGCGATACCCTTGCCTCGATCCTCCGCCGCCCCGCTCGCACTCGGATCTGTAGGGTTAGTGATGTGAGAACTACAACAAAGTTCCCAGTGGGTTCGGCAACCGACCTCGCCGACTTACCTACTAGGTCTATTCAGGCATAAGTATTTCAAGAAAGAGAAATAGTAATCAATGCTAATACTAATACTATGCCTGCAAGAAAACTGTCAGTGGATATATAATCAACATAAAATGCTTATGCATGCATGCTCTTTCGATAACTTTACTTTGGCTTTTACCCAATCTTACCGGTTAACCTTGTTAACCCCAATAACTCACAACCCAAAATCTCTTTCGTTCGGGGAGGCTCTAAGCACTACAAGACCCGAGGGATCGTCTTCGGGGACCGCGCTCCCCGTGGTGACAATTTCGGAACGCACCACTTAAGGGGGAGTTACCACCCTCAAGCCCAGACTTATCGTGAGTATCAATCCAATTCCCACTTAGGAAAATACTATGCCTGCAAGAAAACTGTCAGTGGATATATAATCAACATAAAATGCTTATGTATGCATGCTTTTTCAATAACTTTACTTTGGCTTTTACCCAATCTTACCAGTTAATTTTGTTAACCCCAATAACTCACAACCCAAAATCCCTTTCGTTCGGGAAGGCTCTAAGCACTACAAGACCCAAGGGACCGTCTTCGGGGACCGCGCTCCCTGTGGTGACAATTCCAGAACGCACCGCTTGAGGGGGAACTACCACCCTCAAGTCAAGACTTATCGTGAGTATCGATCCAATTCCCACTTAGGAAATGTATAGCCACTAGCCACAATGCTACTATCATAATAGGTTTCTACCTATTTATTCATGTCACTCTCTAGATCATTCTTGTCACAATGCCACTAATTGTTAAACCTTGTTTAACGAGTCATGTCTCGATGCCAATCATGTCTCTAATATCAATGTCACCTTTATTTACTATTATCTTGGTCCAAGTCTCACATTCATACAAGTTTAGGGTGTGTCCGCTATGGCTCAAATCATTTTTCACGTTCCACTACGTTAGAAGCATATAAATTAGAGCCAAATTAGGCTTTATACTTAGAACTCTATCTCTCTCCTCCACGAAGGTATCGCGGAATAACTTCTCCATATGCATCAACCACTTCTCAACGATCCAGTGGTCGGCCTCCTTTCCATCAAAGATCCTGGGGTCGCACCTCCGGAACTCATCGAGGCGATCCATGAGCCGTTGCCGCTCCGCTCTTTCAACCATCAAGGAAAAAGTCGCCGCTGCCACAGGCACCTGAGCTGGTGGTGCTGCCAATACCTCCCCCCGAGGAGCTACCGTAAGTGTCGTCTGCGAAGTGTCGAGTACAGGGGACGACCCCCCGGGCGCAACTGTCTCCACTGGCGCGGGTAGTACCGAGACCTGAGCCTCCCTAACAGCTGCCTGCTGTAATAGAAGATCCTCCAGGCGCTGCATCCGTGCCTCCTGCCGTCGTGCCGTGTCCGCCTGCTGCTGGGCCGCCGCCGCCTGCTGCGTCACCAAATCAGTGAGGGCGGCAAGTTGGCTCCTCAACTCACGGACCTCACTGGATCGGGAGGTAGCGGATGTCTCCGCTTCCTCAAAAGTCGCTGGGTTCTTTGAGGATTAAAACTCTCCTTTTGCTCTCCTTTTTGCATTTTGTGCTTTGTCCTCCGGGAGAAGTTTGGGCTGGCTGTTTGAGCTTGTAGAGGGTAGGAGCTCAACCCTAGCTGATTTTTTCTAGGGTAATTGTTGATGGAGCTTCCTTGTGAGGTTAGTTTGTTCTCTCTTCAGTTTTCAATGATTTTTTGTACAACCCCCTAGAAATGGTACTTTAGGGTTTTGTTTCCGGGATTTCTGATTACGAGGCTTTTGAAGGCCCAATTGATGGATTAGAAACTTTCTATCTAGCTGGATTGGCAGGGATCTACGCATTCACTTATTGGAGCTGTGAGGGATTTTCACGCCACCCACAAGGTGACGTTTTGGCCCTGTTCTTTAGTTTGGCTACATGTTTAACTATTCGTCGTGTTCGTAATCCTTGCTGTATGCCCTTCGCTCATTTACTTTGTAGGTATTTTATGAGACTCGTGGACAACTCCTTCGCGAAAACGAGGGATCTGACACGACCGGTTCGGTGGGTTTTTGGCCTAGCCACACAATGAGCAAAATCTCATTGCTTTGACGGTTTAAGTGTTGTAAATTGAAAAGGCATCGCATATTCTGTGTTCAGATGCAGTGTATCTTGTGCAAGTTTAGAATGCTAAAATGCACATGTCATATACAATGCAATTTTCGACCGTCTATACTAGTAGGAGTTTTCATGTTGGGGCCTAGGGGGCGCTACAGTTAGCATGTCTTATAAATTGACTTGAGACATGTGCATCATGGTACATATGCATATTAGATTACACCTCTTGGCACTTAGAACGCATATATTGACTGTGGATGGGACAGATCGACATTAAGTGACATAGGCTAGACGGTACCTCAACAAATAGTACAGCTAATGTCATAAAGCCCGGCATCAGACTTTGGACAGAATATTGGTTTAGCAGTCTAAATTCATAAAGCGCATTAGACTTGAGGATATGCAAATCTGCATGGTGCTGTTCATTGATTATAAGAATTACATGCCAAGTTACATAAGTCGAATTGGGAAAGAACTTACATGCTAGCCCATATGCAGAACACGCTAGAGAAGGGCATGTGTATTAATCTATTATTGATAAAACAAGCCTAGGCGTCATAAAGAGACATAGAACAGTGAATTGGCTTAAGATGTATCAGCAATTGTTTAAGTGTCAGTAAAGAGGCACGTAACAACATAGTGAACGTGTGGAACTTCACTTGACGCTTTGGACTTAGTAAAAGCTAAGGCTCATTGGACATAGAATTTTTATTGTACGCGTTAAACCTGTCACTATCGAGACATATGACTCAGATCTTTCGAGATGCAAGTGAACTTTACCATGTTTAGAGACATGATACCTGTTGGGTGGCTATTACCTATGTGGAGACAGTGACATGACTCATTGAGGTATTGCACCGCATGTTGTTCTTGATTTGTGCTCATCTCGCACAATCGCTTGTGAGGGTCCGCTCCCCTACAAGTCGTCACTGTCGGCCCGGAGTTAGCCTACGCGACTTATGTATCGTCGTGCGGTATCGAGTACCTACGGGGCCTGGAGGATTACGACTCATTCCTAGAGTAGGAATGCTTGAGTTACTCACTGGCAGCTGCTAGGCGCACAAGCCGAACTACACCTGTGTAGACTCCTAATTGGAGTGAACCCAGAATATTAAGCAACAAGTGACATTCGCGTACTAGCTAGGATTATAGTAGTTGGACTCTTGATATGCTATGGCAATAGTTGGTTTGGACCACTTTGGGCTTAGAGTATACTTGACAGTACGCTTATTACCATTATAGATTCTTGATTGCTATGATAGTACAACTACTAGATATGTAGTGGACTTTGGTCATAACTAGATACTTCATACGCATTACTTGTTCCACTCCAGCGCATAGTTGCTTTTATAGTTTTGACATATGTGGATCATGTAGAGTGATGTTACTCGCATGTTGATATTTCCATGGCCGTAGAATATTCTGGTGCCAGTAGTAGTAAGCATTCTCAATATATGCCTTATTTTCCGCAATCGTTTTGTGTTATCTATAACTGCTTGTTTGGGCCTAGTGTGCAGTTTGAGCTGTAGGATCAGTATTGCCCACCCATCGGAGAACTATAATTTAAGTTCTCCACGCCCCGCTGTTGTTTTAACTGTTTTCTTTAAGAGTCCTTCCACTCCCCGGGAGGCTCGGGATCGCGGGAAAGGTTTGCGCCCTCCGATTAGCTATCGAAGGGAGCTATGGTTGATAGGTGGCCCAACCCTCTCCCCTTTCTGTTCTCTTTTGGAGAGGTTGTGAGAGTTTTGTAGCGTTATAGAGACCGACCCCTATTTTTGTAATCTTGAGATTTATGGATGTAATCAGTTTACTTTAGTGCTCTAGTAAGTACTGATTTTCTTTTGATTCTACTGATGTTAGAACCTAGCTTAATACTTGCTCTGATATCTCTCAAGTACGCAGAGTTCTGCAATGCTTACTCTTCTCGCTTTTCGTGTAGACGCCTTATAGTGTGTAGAACATATGGCGGTGCTGGGCGCGCACCTAGCGACGGGCCCATACCCGGTGTCCAGGGCGTGACACGGTGGCGCGTTCCTATGGCACTATACCGCTTGCCGTCGGTCCCTAGCCCGCTGCCGCCCGCCCGTCCTGAACGCAGACCTGGTAGGTTAGTGGTGTACAGAAACTAAACAAAGTTCGCCCAGTTGGACTCGGCATCCGACCCCGGCGCGACGTTAACCCACTAGTCTATCAGGCAATAGAGTATTTCAAGGAAAGAAAAGTAACCAGTAACTAAAGCATCTAAATACTATGCCTGCAGACAGAATGTCAGTGGAATACAAATACTCAAACTGGCGATAAGGAAAATGTGCATGCATGCTCAATTCATAAATAAGGCTTTGGCTCTACCCAACTCTTACCGGTTTAAACCTTGTTAACCCAAAACAACCTCATACCCCCAAAATCCTTCTTTAACCGGGGAGGCTCCAAGCACTACAGACCCCGAGGGAACCGTCTCAGGGACCTTGCTCCGCTGCGTGGTGTCGATCTTTCGGAGACACACCTGCTTGACGGAGGAGCGACCTCCCCCTCAACCACAGACTTATTATGAGTGTCAATCAAATCCCCGCGTTGAGGATTGTAAGCGCACTTTGTCACGATGCCACTTTTGTGATAGGCTTTTCTACCGCATATGTTCTCAAGTCAGCTTCTAGTCAATCTCGTCACCAATGCCACTATAGTTAAGTCTATGTTCAGCATCCGTGTTATTCAGCCAATCTATCTCTCTATGTCATTTGCTCACACATTTTGTTTATTGTGTGCTAAGTATCCAAGTCTCACTATCATGGCAATCATCTGGGGTTCATACACACATGTCCATCCCGTGTCCTATTTCTCTCTCTTTTCAAATACACTTGGAATAACACTAATGAAAAACATATCCCCAAGTTCACCCATGTGAATAAACCGCACTAATATCTGCATGAAAAGAATTAAACCAACCATATGCTCAAGAATATAGGCAAAATAGACAATAGAAGGAATCCAAACGATCCGGCGTGCACGCCCCCACCTCTAATATTCGTGTGGTGTAGAATATAAGGCCCCAGCCACTTTAGCGAAAGCCGATTCTTGCGCCCTAATAATCAATAACGGTGCCATAACTTCACGGCCTTTTTGTACATGAAGCATACTGCTACTAGACATTTTCGCAACACGTTCAACGAGTTGTCGCAACGGTTTAGCGGCAACCCTAAAATGTAGTTTCTACGAGGTCAATTCGCTCCCGCGAACAATCCTAAGGGCAAAAGCCAATTTTCTAAGCCTACCAGCCATCTAGGGTTCCCCAATCGAAATCGGATCCCAACCTAACAACAATAGCTAGGAATCATCTAAGAAGCATCCTCAAGTGAGGTTTCCTAGACCTTTGATACAACCTAGGGCTTCTATGGTGAACCCTAAACCAACCACCTTGTGCCTCATGGGTTCCATGGAGTTTAAGGCCTATAGGAAGGCTCCCAAAGGCTAAAAACAACCCAAAACTCAAAATCTTAGGATCCAAACCAAGCCCCTAGATCTCAGTTACACCAAAAACTCAGCCTACCACAACTCCTCCAAGCCTCTCTTGTAGGAAGAGCTTGTAGAAGCCACAAAGCCTCAAATCCACCTTCCCCGCTTTGCTCTCTTCTCTGTCTTGCTTCTCCAAGCCACTAGAGCAAGGTTCTAGAGAGAGAAGAGAGAAATGAGAGAGAAGGGTGAAAATGGGTGTGGGGGAGAGGGGGAATAGCCTATATGAAGTGTTGTAATAATTGCAAGCTTAAGCGCCTCCTCACATTGTTTTCCCATTGATCCTGCCTAGACTGGGCATTTGTTCGCCTTCAGGATCGGTATCCTCCCCGACCCGAGGACCGGCTCCCGGACGTGGGTATTTCCAGACTGATAGCCGAAATTTCGGGGTTTCAGTGCTGGCGCAAATGAGGGACGGATCTGCCTTCCAGGGGCAATCTCCCCGAGGACGGTCTCAGCACCAGGGACCCGGGATGCCTCAGGATTTCTGGGCGAGGCTCGCGCGTACGGGGACCGAATCTTTCCTTCGAACCCGGTCCCCGAGAGCTCAAAGTCCTGGACTGCTAACCAGATTTTTCAGATTGCTCTCCTCCGGTCCTCTTTTGCTCTTACTTATGAACTCTAATGTGCTACAAGGTCCATTCTAGCACTCATGTCAATTCCGCGTGCCCGCTCGTTTTGACAGCGAACTCGCCGCCGATTTACGATGGGTAAACGTGGTATGCTTACAGCTCTCTACCACTAAATAAATTTAGTTGTCGTCGCGGCGAAACTACTAAAATTGAATTTTAAATTTCTTACTCACTCTCCGGATCCTCGAAGAGGTGAGGCGATAACGCTCCCCGCATCATTTCGGCTTTCGAGCCCCAGACTGTTTCCCCCCTCAGTCTCGTAGCTCGTACCAATGAATCTGTTTCACATACGGGATCGTCATGGCTCCGAAAAAGCTTTTTCGCACCTGCCCGGTCGAGTAACATACAGCCGGACACTCCTCATAGTCCATATCCTCCTGATGCTTCTGATCGTATACTAGAAGAGAATGATGTTCTGGTGTCGTACACATTACTTGCGGAGTTGGAACCAGTGGAAACATCATCGTCCCCCGCGAGTATCCCGGTGGTAATGCAACTTGTAGGCACCGGCACAAAGTCGTTCCAAGAATCTCAATAGAGTCCCAATATACGTGGGACCAGCTTCCCGCGAACATCGCGAACGCCGGTCTAACTCCTACGCATCGGCGATCACTTTCTAAGATACGCCGTCTCCTACACGCGCGAAACTCAATATCCTTTCGTCGCTTCGTCGGCATCACACTCTTGTGCTCTCGATTGCGCCGTCAATTGAGCAATCTCTGTCCGGCAAGGGCGGACTTTCTCTCTCCCTCCGCACTACAACCGGGCCAAGAACTACTCTCTCAACACATCCGCTCGCTCCAGTCGTATCGGCGGAGCGAAATTTCCTTCCATCACAAGGCCTGCGAATGGCACCATCCGGCAATGCCTTTCTTGATGCTATTGTTGTATGCGAATTCCGCCATCAGTAAGTGATCCGTGCCATCCCGCCCCTGTGTAATCAAGCACACCACCTCGATAGCATTCCTCAGTATTTGAACTTGTCCTTTTCGGCATTGACCCAGTCACTTTGAGAGGATGAAATGCGGTACTAAAATCGAAGAGAACGCGGCCTAACACATCTGTAAGCTCTTCCAAAAAATGAGATGTGAACGCTAGGGTCCGATCCCGATCCAATAGATACCGACACCCAGTGAAGTCTCGACCACCCTCATTCAATTAGATAGACTGAGCGCTAAACTTGTCTCCTCGACCAGTGTGTGGACGCGGAAAAAAAGTGTGCCGATTTTGTCGAACGCGGCTCCACAACTACCATTCACTCGGCGTCATGCTCCACCCTTGTGACCTAGGCAGCCTGTCACAAAGTCCATTGCAATGTTTTCCATTTCCAAACGGGTAAAGGTAGGCTCTGTAATTTCCGCCGCTGCGAAAATCGACGCCTCCGCTTCACTTGTTGGGCACGTCAGACCATTGCGCCACGAACTTCCCTATGTTTCTTCATGGCCGACCACCAATAAATGTAATTCAAGTCTCGGCTACATTTTGGTGCGCCCGGGTGAATACTCATAGGGAGACGATGCGTCAGTTATGCATAAGCGCCGCTCGCGAAGACTCGTCGTCCTTGGGCACGCAACAACGATCCCCGACTATGTAGTGCGCGTCGCTTCCAATTGCCCAAAAATCTTCGCACTCACCGCTCTCAAACTTTTGCGCCCCGGCACCTTTGGAAGAAATACATCCCGATATTGTGCAATCCTGTGATTTTCTCGCAACAAGTTGGTTTGACAACGTAAGGTGGCCAAGCATTGCAGCATCCCGGCGCCACAATTTTGCCAACGAA
>NC_033621.1:19874873-19899641 GCF_001540865.1 Ananas comosus
CTCTCTTTCTAGGAAGATGGAGGAATGTAACACACGGACCTTTGCAATTGCGAGGTCGGTGGTTTCGAGGTTGTCTGGGAGGGGCTTTTCCTAATTTTCTGGGGGGGGGTGGGTCGTTACCAGTGTTTGCTCCGACCTATGGTTGAAATCCGAGAATTGTAGATATTTTATGTATCCACTAAGGTCACTAAATGAGTTGGACCAGCTACGCTCGGATTGCATTCGCACGATGCGTTAATCGATGACACAAAAGGCCGTCGATGGCCTTGTACGTTTTAAATTACCGGCTACAATTTTCTGATGATTGATACCGCGATACATCTTGCGTCCGAAATTTTCAACGGCTCGGAATTTTGCATTTTGATTAGAGCTCTTACAGTACACTTTCCTTACCGGCTCACTTTGGCAGTTATTCGAACAGTTACAAACGCACGGTGTTTTATTGCATTTGCATCCTCTATATGATACCCCACGCCTCCCCCTTTGGTTTACCTGATGCCAGACAACTCAAGAGGAAACAGGTGAATCAGAGCCACCTCACTTTGCTCATTTGGATATTGCCTTTTTCTGATTTTTAGGTGTTTTTAGCTCTCCTTTTCCTTTTGAGAGCTTTCACGCATTGTTGAGTTCGGAGTCTTGGAGATGGAGCTCTATTGGAGAGGCAGAACTTCAACCCTATGTTGTTTGGGGCCTTGTTTGGAGAGCTTTTAAGAGTTAGATGTTTTTCTCTTCTCTTGTATTTGTATTTTGATGAGTGATGTATAGATGGAAACCCTAGAATTGTGAGTTTAGTGATTTTGAGGCTATTTTGATTCTTGGGCCTATTGAGATAAAATTGATTATTACCTTATTTCTAAGCGTTTGCAATTGGAATGACTAATGAGCTTCCATTTGAGCTTTAAAAGGTGATTTTCTACACCTAGTTGAGGATTACGCATATTTTTGCCTTGAATGAGTTTACTTAAGCGTTGAATTTCGGAGCTTGTTCGTTTTCAGTTTGGAACCTTCGTTTTGAGGTCTCTAGGGTATAGGAGTTATGTGGGCACTCCTTTCGGCGAAACGATGAGATTTCAGATGTAATTGGCTGGGTTGGGCTCGACGAGAATGAGATAAAACTTTCATAGAGGTTTTTTATTTATCGAAACTTTAACGGTGAAAAGCATCTTATTCTTATCGGATAGAATATTTGAGAATTTTAGAGTTTTGTGCTTAAATGCACATGTCAATGTCATATACCATGCATATTGACCTCTAGGTATAGTAGATAGATTCTTCATTGGCTACGCTTGGGTAGCATTCTTACGTTAATGATGATCACGTATGTCATACAGTGCATATGGCATATAGATTACACTCTATGTGGACTTTAGAAAGTCATATTTACATGGCTTGGCACTGTCGACATTAAGTGACGATAGCTAGGTGTTAACAAGATAGTAAAGCTATGTCATATAAGCGGCTTGTTAGTAATGCTTGTGGGTCGCTGGACTAGATATGGACTAGCAACTGCCGAATGTCAATTAAAAACGGCAATTCTAGACTTGAATGATATGTAAATTGCATGCTGCATGTTATTCTATAGATTATCAAGTTATAGTTGCAATGGTAAATGAACTAATGCTAGCATATGAAACACGCTATGAGAGCATGTGTAATTAATTTCTATTATGATGAACAAGCTAGCTGTCATAAAGAGAATATAGTAATGTCAATTTGAGCTTAGATTTGTAGCATATGTTTTAGTGGTATAAGAGGCACCTCATAAAACATATGTAATGTCCAGGGAACTACACCTTGAGTTTTGACTTAGTAGAAGCTAAGGTCTAATTGACGAATTGATATACTCGCAACGCGTTTAAACCTTCACTTGAGCATCCGTAATGACTAGACACTGGAAACAGGGCAGGCTGCTATAGTGCATTATCCGATGTTAGAGACATGTTGATGACTGTGATTGAGTTGCAATTTTTCATGTGTTGGCAACATGACGATTGGGACTATTGATGGTTTTGACATGTTGCTTGACGTTTGTGCTCATTACGCACATGCTAGTGAGGGGTCGCTCCACACCACAAGCCGGCACTCCGGATAGACTAACGCACTATATTCCCCCTGCGGTATCGAGTAGCCTTACGAGTGCCTGGAGATAGACTTCCATTCGTAGAGTGGATGGGAGTACACTGGCATCTATAGGCTGGCACAGTAAGCGGACTAAACTGATGTAGATCTGGATTGAGATTGAACCGAGATAAATTAAGCAATAAGTTGGAAATTTCATAACTAGATAGGTTATAGTAGTATTGGATTTTTTATATGCTATGGCATAGTGTTGGCACATCTGCTTAGGAGTGAATGATCTTACAGTATCTCGCTTATTACATTGTAGTATTCTTGGTTGCTTATGATAGTACATTACTAAGATATGTAGCGGGCTCTAGAAATATAATATCAACATTTATCAGCATACTTGAATCTGATCACTCGATAATTGTTAAGTCTTGGCACTATACGATTCATTTAGAGTAGATGGATACTTCCATTGACATTCAGAAATACTTTGTGCCATAGTAGAGTAGCATTTTAATTTCAGGCTTCATATTACGGTTGAGTATTTTCTCTGTTAATCAATTTTTGATCGTTTTGGGCTAGTGAGCGAATTTTGGTGCCAGGTCAATAAATTGCCACTACGGAACTATAATTTTATATTCTCACGCCCCTGAAAACCCTAAATCCATATACACGGCTATACTGCCGTTTATGTTTTCTTTCAGTGCACTTCCACTCCGGGAGAGGCTCGGGATCGCAGGGAAAAGTTTCGCCTCGAGTAGCTATCGAGGTGGGCCTTGTCTTAGTAGGTTCCACCTTCTTTTGTTTTCTTTGGAGAGATTGTGTGTGAGAGTTTGTTATCTGATTTATAGAGGCACCTATTTTTGCTATCTTGAAAACTTATGATGTGTATTAGTTTAATTTTGCTGATAGTTATGTTTTCTTTTGATTCTACCTAATGGTTAGAACCAGCTATATACTTGCTCTCGTATCTCTAGTGTAATTTCTCATATGCTTTAATCTTTCGTTTTGTGTAACGCCTTTATATGAGTTAGAAAATATGCTTGAGTCTGGAGCGAGCACGCGAGAGCTATGCCGGCGTCCGGGGCTGAATTAAATTTGGTATAGGAGCTTAAGGATTTAGTACTTAGTGAGACTAGCGAACTTAGGCGGTTGGAATATAGGAATTAGACTGTGAGAGACGAGTCATATATAACCTATGAGCGAAGATATAGTGGTTTTTCTTTGTACTCAAAAAGTTGGAGTGAATCGATAGTTATGGCTTTTACTTCGGTGAGGTGTTCTGTTGCGGCGACTAAGATTCGGTAACATCGGAGTTTAGTTGTTGGGGACATTCTTTACTTTCGCAATGATTTGGGCAGAAAGGTGTGGTTATTTGAGCGGGGTCGGTTGCAGTGCGTGGGTTTATAACTTCGCTTATTTATGTGTTGTAGCTGTTGTGCCCGATACCGCTCTAAGTCGGTTAGAAGCGGACGAGTGCGACATAAATCAAAGAGAAACAAAGAGGAAGAAAAGAGAGCTCCCTTACCTTGCTCTCCCTGCTTCCAAGCTCAGGGAACACCAAGGGGGACGTGGGGGTATGTTATAGAGTTGCTACAATAGCAAAAACACCCCTGTAGTTCAAACTGTTCGAAAACTGCCAAAGTGTACCGGTACACGGGAAAGTGTACCGGTACAAATCCCACGAAAATGCAAACCCGAGGCTCGGGTTTGAAATTCGGCACAAGTGTACCGGTACAGCCATCGAAAGTGTACCGATACAAAATGTGTACCGGTACAACCATCGACATGTCACCGGTTACACCATGTGCAGAATGCAATCCGAGGGTAGGCTAAGTCCAACTCTTTAGTGACCTTAGCGCTACATAAAATACTACAATTCTCGGAATTCGAACCATAGGTCGGAACACTGTCAACGACCCACCAGAAAATCTGAAAAAGCTCAGGACACAGTCCAAACACTCGAACCTCGCAATTTGCAAAGGTCCAGTGTGTTACATTCTCCCCTCCTGAAAAGGAGTTTCGTCCGCGAAACTGCGGGTCAACCACACAACAAACCCATCCGAAGATGATGGAAGAAGCGCTCCAACAGCGCCCCAAACAGACCATGATGGTCTCAAGTGTGCTGGAAAACTCCAAGGCGCAAACACAACAAGATCTCGCGACGCCAAGGTTTTGGCATAACACAACCCACACTTCCGCATAAGCTTCTTGAACTCAAGCCTTCACCGAAAGTTCCATCTTCAATCCGCGCTTGATTTCAAGTTCTTCAATCGGTTCTTAGGAATCAAGTGTTTCCGAAAGCTGAATTCCAATTCTCACCTATCTCGCCCAAGTCGGGGGTAAAGCCTTGCTCTGCTTCAATTACTCTGGTATATAGGATTACATCCAAACACCCCTTAAGGTGGATTCAAAGGCACTGTCCAAAGCAAGCATTTGGGGGTTAAATCTCTTACTCATCTATCCAAACACCATTGGAGTGCTCATCAGATCAACGCTCACCGAGGAGAGGTGATGCAACATCCGCTGATCGGCTCATATTCCAACAATGATCCTAAATCAAGTCTCTTCTCGAGATGGCCTAACTAAGCGTAATCCAATCCAGTTTAAGTGCAGTGTAATTTCCATCCCACTGCCATTCACAACGTCCATCCATCCGTCCAACCTTGCTGGGCACGGACGGTTCCAAATCCACCAACAAGGTAACCAACTTCCGAAAAGTAACAGAAATCAACTGATCGTCCAAACTCGCCCATCATGGCGATTACTTGGTTCCTCATTCGGCACTGCGCTACGATGTCTCCACATCAATCTCGAACTCACCACTCGGGAGTACCCTCCATTCTCCGCAAAACATAGTCACGGACCAAGCTCAAAAGCTTCATTAATTCACTAAGATCATCATCTTAGTCCCAACTCAAGTCCAAGCAAACCCTCAGAGATTCGATCTCAAAGCTTTCCCTAGTCACGGATGCCCCAGGTGTCGGTAGCCATCGAGCTCAGTTCACGCGATAGAGAAGGGTCAATCCACGGTTCGATAACAGCTTTCTATCAAGGTCACTCTGATGCGACTATCAAGCCAAAATTAATCCCATAAGTCCTCATATGCAGTTCTATCTCGAAGAGCTCAAATCCTTGTACAAGCTCAAGACACGGGGAAAAAAAAGCACTTGGTACATTCCCCCTCACAAAATCTCCATCCATCAGTGAGAGTTTCACAACTCGATTGCTTCAAACCTGCCCACGCAGTCTAAACTCGCGCATCCTATAAAAATACCCCAAGTCATCCGCGACTGGTCCACAAATCCACACACGGCTCGGAATTATCATTCTGCAAATCCCTTCCACTGGTGGAGTACTACAGTCTTGGCAACATCATCCTTGTGAGGTTCCAACCTAGCATCATGACCCGTTCGAGGTGTAACCTCAAACTCCAACATCAAATGGCACTACTCAGATCGCTCACAGTCTAATCGAATACACCAACAACTCAAGGCCAAGTGACAAGATCATTGGGCCTCAACGCTGTCCAAACACCAAGTCGTGGTTCAATTTGAATCACGATGGTCGACATACCGTCGAAACGGCCCAACCGGTCCCACAACAAGTGAGAGTGCTCCTCCACGAAACAAAACACCAACTATAGAACCTCCCTGCCAATCGAGCTAACTATTAGTGACTCGATCAGGGACACAACGACCGATCAAGGACATCCTTTATTTCAAGGATTCTCAACCACCCAAAGCTGATGGCCACTCAGGCCCTAAACCCTCTCCAACACTTTCCCAATTTTAGGTAAGGGAGACAATCAACACATCTAGCGGAAGTAAATCTTCAAATCGCACTATTTCGTGCTCACAGTCCTCAAGGCGAGTCAAGTCAGCTCGCAATCCAAGGATACCAGGTACCCACAACAACTCCACACCAAGGAAGGCCAATCTATTTGTTGGCACACGGAACCATCTCACGGGGTAGGGCGTTCGAAATGACACACCCGATCAACCGATCACCCACACGCGCCAAAAGGCTCAACGCTAACAAATCCTCGGGTTGGGTAACTACACACTCAGTGTGTCCTCGATCTCACGATCCAACACGTGGCTTTCCATGCTCCAGGGTCGAGGCTCGGACTACCATCCTAACCAAAACTCTGCCGTACCAACAGGTACCGGGCCGCTGTCACACACAGCCGACTGCGCTTGCCCAACGGGCCCAGGCTCCACACTCCCCAAATGGTCCAGGCACGGTCGTCTCCAAGCCCCATCTGGCAAACAGCCGAGCCAGGGATACAACTAATGCAATCCTCGTGAGATCTACAAGCATAGCAAAATAAAAAAATATGCTACCCGCAACTCGCAAATCAATCGCCTAGCTCGAGGGGCTACACAATGTCACAAACATCGAACTAACGAAATGCTATGCAACTCGGCGAATAGCCGATCAGAATATAGATGCAATGCACCAATAGCAAACAATGCACAACACAAATGCCACAGGGGGGACCGATACCTGAAATCACAAACTTGGCTGCTGCCGCCTTCTCAGTCTAGGCCACATACGCACGCCTGCTCGGGGCCCGTCGTGACCCCTCCGTCTGTCTCAGGAAAGGTGGCCACACGGCCAGGTAGTAGGCAGAAGGCGTCCCCTGGCTGGGACCCGGTAAAGCTGCGGCCGATGCTGAAGATGGCGCTGCTACTACACCCCTCGAATAGTCGGACAGGAAGTGACCCTCCTGGCCACACGAGTAGCACCTGCCCTGCCTCTGTGAGCACTGCTACGGGTAATGACGACCACCGCAGATCACGCAGCTCAGAGTTTGACGACACTCGGATCCTCTATGCCGTGCTGATGAGCCACGTCCTCGCGACTGGCTTCGGTTCCTAGAATGTTTCGGCGGCCTCCCAGAGTGCGTCTGATTCGCGCCCTCAGTCGCGGGCCTCTTGCCCTTTCCTTTGTTCGAGCCTTTTTGACGCTCCTGCAAGTCTGCCGCGCAGCTTTCCACGATGAGAGCGCGGTTCACCACATCTTGGCAAGTCCGAGGATTGGAGGGTTGCACCAACTGATAGATCGACGGTCGAAGTCCTCGCTCGAAGATGCGAGCCTTATCCTCGTCGTCCCGCACAACAAAGGGCGCATAGTGTAGAAGCTGAGAGAACTCCTTCTCGTACTCGGCCACAATCCGATCCCCCTGGCACATCTCGCGTAGATCCTGCTCCATTTTCCTCTTCACGCGGACGAGGAAGTAATGCTCCAACAAGAGCTCCTTGAATCTCTTCCAAGAAATCGCTGCTAGGTCGGTGTTGGGATTATCCTGGATGCCCACCCACCAACTATAGGCCTCGCCGTCCAAATGGTGAGTGGCGAGCCAAACTCTATCTCTCTCCTCCACGAAGGTGTCGCGGAATAACTTCTCCATGTGCATCAACCACTTCTCAACGATTCAGTGGTCGGCTTTCTCTCCATCGAAGATCCTGGGATCGTACCTCCTGAACTCGTCGAGGCGATCCATGAGTCGCTGACGCTCCACTTTTTTTCAACCATCAAAGGAAAAGTCGCCGCTGCCACAGGCACCTGAGCTGGTGGTGCTGCCAATATCTCCTCCCGAAAGCTACTGTAAGTGTCGTCTGCGAAGTGTCGAGTACAGGGGACGACCCCCCCCCCGGCCACCAAACTGTCTCCACTGGCGCAGGTAGTAAAAGACTGAGCCTTTTGGGCAGCGTGCTGTAAAGAAGGTCCTCCAGGCCGCTGCATCATACCTCTGCCGGCGTGCTGTATCCACGCAGCTGTCGAGTCGTCGCCGCTTGCTGTGTTACGAAATCAGCGAGGCCGCAAGCTGACTCCTCAACTCACGGACCTCACCTGATCCGGGTAGCGGATGTCTCCGCTTCCTCAAAGTCGCCGCAGTCGTCCGCTTTACAACTTAGAGCGTGTAGCGCATCAACACTACAACAACATAAAAGCGCAAGTTTCATAATAACCCCCGCTATCGGAACCCCGCTGAACATGACAATATCCAAATCATGCGAAAGTAGAAGTGTCCGAACTCACTAACTCCCAGATGTTACGTTGTCGGCCGCCAACGTAACCCTCCCGAAGTTAGAAGCCATACACTTCGATCGAACCAACTTCTTGGAGTTATCAGAAGAAACCCAATCATGATACTTCGCTCATAAATATAATAGAACCTCATCTCTCACGAGTCTAATTCCTATAGTCCACCGCCTAAGGTTCGCTAGGTCTACTCAGACTCAACCCTAGGCTCTGATACCAAATTAATCTTGTCACGCCCGACCGTATAGGCCCGACCGTGCGCGCCCCAAACCCGCCATATGTCTACACATATAAGCGTCTTACACAAAAGCGAAGAGTAAAGTATGAGAATCTCTGCAACTAGAGATATCAGAGCAAGTATATAGCTAGGTTCTAACACAGGTAGAATCAAAAGAAATATAACACTAAGCATAAAGTTAAACTGATACATCATAAATCTCAAGATACAAAAATAGGGTGGTCCTATACGACCAGGTACAAACTCTCACAACCTCTCCAAAAGAGCAAACAGAGAGGTGGCCACCTATCACTCAAGTCCCTCGATAGCTAACTCGAGGCGAAACTTTTCCGCGCATCCGAGCCTCTCCGCGGATGGAAGGCCTGAAAAGAAAACATAAAACAGGGGGCGTGAGAACTATAATTATAGTTTCCAGTGGGCAATTAACTACCTACATCAACTGCACACTAGGCCCAAAACAACAGATATAAGATAACGAAATAACGTTGCGAAAATAAAGGCATATATTGAAATGCTAATACTCTATCCACAAATATTCTGAATATCAACATGGAGTACATCTACTCTACATGATCCAATATGTCAAAACTTAAACAATATGGCGCTGATGCAACAAGTAATGCTATGAAGTATGCTATACTGACCAAATCTCCACTACATATCTAGTATGTACTATCATAGCAATAAGAATACTACCATGTAATAATGATACTGTCAATATACTCTAAGCCCAAATGTTAACACTATGCCATAGCATATCAAGAGTCAACTACTATAACCTAGCTAGTAGGATTGTCCACTTGTTGCTTAATATCTGGTTCAATCTCAATTAGGATCTAACAAGGTGTAGTCGGCTTGTGCCGCCTAAGTGCCAGTGGTAAGCTCAGCATTCCTACTCTAGAATGAGTCTATCCCCTCAGCCCGTGACCTACTCGATACCGGACGAGCGAACATAATCGCGTAGCCTAACTCCGGAGTGCCGCTTGTAGGGAGCGACCCTCACAAGCATGTGCGAATGAGCACAAATGGCAAGACAGCATGGTCAATACCTCAATAGTCCAATCGTCATGTCTCCAAACATGGTAATAGCCACCCAACAGTCCAGTGTGTTAACGGGATCTACTTCCATCCCTGTTA
Source organism: Ananas comosus (assembly GCF_001540865.1). Lineage (NCBI taxonomy): Eukaryota > Viridiplantae > Streptophyta > Magnoliopsida > Poales > Bromeliaceae > Ananas > Ananas comosus. Next base: position 19,884,367 of record NC_033621.1, read on the forward strand.
TGATTAAGAGATTCTTCAAGCAAATGAGTAGATAATCTTGTGACAAGTATGATGTTTGCCTTGGGCCTATTGACTCAGTGACTTGGGCTAAGTCTGTATGCACTCTCAGTCATTCCATCAGACCAAAGGGCCACTCCTGAAGCATCTAGCCCAGCACCTCCACCGAGAGCAGCTTCTAGCTCTGCTCCTCCGCCTCCATCCCGAGGGAGTTATGATACTTCATCTAGTTCGGGGGGAGCGACGACATTGGAATCAGTTAAGGATGATTTGCGAAAATTAAAGAAGAAGGTGAACAACATTGGAAGAAAAGTTGAGTCTAGCATCAAAAAGTTTGAATTAAGTATCAAAAGATTGATGGATAAGATGGGGTGTCGACATGATGATATTTGGGAACCTACTCCATCTTCTGCTTCGTATCAGCGGTCATCTTCACGACATCCTCTCATTCCATCGTCTGGTGATGCTCCTGAGGCTGGGGGTTCTGGAGCTGGTGCTGGAGATGATGATGATGATGACGAGGACATGGAGTGATTTCTTCGTCGAGATTAGTCTTTCTCTTTCACTGCATTTGCTGTTTAGGATGATGTTTTAGTTTTAGTTCTACTTGTTTTTTCTTTTAGGCCTGTAACTATGACTTGACTACGCTTATGCTTTTCTAGCTTGTTTTCTCTCTCTATTTGCTTTCTTTTGGCAATTTTTGACAAAAAGGAGGAGAGCGTAGATAAAGGGGGAGAGCGTAGATGAAGGGGGGGAGCATGAATGAACAGGCATTGAACTAAAGCAGAGGATGATAAGTTCAAGACCAAAGGGGGAGATGTGAACAAAGACAAAGAAGGTATAAGAATTTAAGGCTAATCAAGGCTAATCATTTTTGAGTGAATTGTTTTGCAGGATTTCAAGACTTCAAGACTCCTAGTTGCGTCTAAGTCATAGAATCTGTTTTAGTAGTTTTGAAATGTATTTTGAGTTTCAAATTGTATTTGGATTACACGCGAGGAGTTCAATGTTTTGGTGATGACAATTGAACTTCGTTTGTCACGCCCCGAGATCCGCCTATTTGGTCGGATTCGGGCACGCCGACAGACCGCCGAACGGACAGAGCCTCCCCTGTACGTTCCATGCGTCACAATCTATACAATGCAATACAAGAGGTTCCAAACAGGAACTGTATTCAACCACAGATTGCATAAGTATCAAAAACATAAAATGCTAACTATGCTATTACAAGCATTCATCTCAGAATTTTTACTTTTACAATATTACATAAGCCTTTAAATTATTACAACTTATACACTTTTACTACAATTTTGTTTCATTCATATTGATACGCTGAGCTTGACTCTTCAGGGTATTGCTATCTCGGTCTGTAACATATGGAAACTTGGAATTGCGATGTCAACTTTGACCTAGAGGGTCAAAGTGAGGATTGAGCTAGTTGGACATCATCCTCGAGTGATTTGTGATGCGTTGGAATGAATTTCGGAGATAAATAAGTGTTTCGGCGCAAATTGGGCGCGAAACAAAATATAAAGAGAATTTCGGATTTCCGACGCTAACTTTGATTAAAAGAAATGAAAGTAAGGCGTAAAGATAAATTGTGGCATCTCCGAATCAGTTGGGAAGTCTTGGAAAAGCCAAGGGTGTGTTATCAAAGGGCTTTGAAGAGCTCAGGGCGAAGTGGTAGTGTGAAAAAGGAGAAAGTGCATTGGAGCTGATTCTATTTCTCATTCGGCTCCAATAATGTCAAAATGAAAAGGAATGGCTTCCAAATTGAATTGGTAGCTTGTGAAGGTCCCTTGGTATATTTTGGACATGTTTGGAAGAAATCGGAGCGAAAACGAAAAATGTAGAATTTTCTGTAAAGAACGGGACTGAGAAAATTAGCAGAAAATGCACAATTCTGCCTCCTGGAAAAGGAGTTTCGTGCCCGAAACGGCGGTCAACCACACAGACCCCGCGAATATAATGGAAGAAGCGCTCCCAACAGCGCCGCCAACAGACATAATGCCAGTGTGGCTGGAAAACTCCACAGGCGGCAACACAGGCACAATCTTCGGCGCGCAAGGGTTTTGGCATAACAACAACCCACACTTCCTGATAAAGCTTCTACTCAAGCTCACCGAAATTTCGCATTGCTTCAATCGGCTTGATTTCAGTCTTCCATCGTTCTTAGGAATCAAGTGTTTCCGAACGCTGATCCAATTCTCACATATCTCGCCCAAGTGGGGGTAAAGCCCTTGCTTACTGCTTCAATTACTCTGGTGATATAGGATTACATCCAAAACCGCCGAAGGTGATTTCAAGCACTGTCAAACACAAGACATTTGGGGGTTAAAATCCTACTCATCTATCCAAACATTGGACGTGCTCATACATAGTCAACGCTCCGCGAGGAGAGGTGATGAACATCCGCTGATCGGCTCATATTCCAACAATGATCCTCCAATCCAGTCTCTCTCGAGATGGCCTAACTAAGCGTAATCAATCGCATTTAAGTGCATGTAATTTCCATCCACTGCACATTTCACAACGTCCATCATTCGTCCACCTTAGGTGGCAGGACGGTTCCAATCACACGAAGGTAACCACTCGAAAGTACAGAAATCCTGATACGTCCAACTGCGCCATGCATGGGATTACTTGTTCTCATTCGCACTGCGTATGATTCTCCACACATTCTCGAACATACGCACTTCTCGGAGTACCCTCCATTCCTCCGCAAAACATAGCATACGGACCAAGCTCAAAAGCTCAATTCATTCACTAAGATCATCATCTATCCAACTAAGTCCAAGCAACGCTCAGAATTCGATTGTAAAGCTTTCCTAGTCACCGGATGCCCCAGGTTCGTAAGCATCGGACTCAGTTCACGATTGCGATAGGAGGAAGGGTCATCCACGGTTCGATAACGAGCTTTCTATCAAGGTCACTCTGATGCACTATCAAAGCCAAAATTAATTCCAAAGTTCATAATACAGTTCTATCCCGAAGGCATAAATCCTTGTACAAGCTCAAGACACGGGAAAAATAGGACTTGGTACATTCCCCTCCACAAAATTCCATACATCATGAAGTTCACAACTCGATGCTTTCAAACCTCCCACGCAGTTAAACTCGGCATGCCTATAAAAATACCCAAGTCAATCGCGCGGACTGTCCACAATCCCAACAGCACGCGCGGATTATCATTCTGCAAATCCCTTCCACTGGTGAGTCTAGCAGTCTTGAACATCATCCTGTGAGGTTCGCAACCATGCATCATGCCCGTTCGAGGTGTAACGTCAAACTCCAACATCAAATGGAAACCTATCAGATCGGTCACGAGTCTAAATCGAATTAACCAAACTCAATGCAAGTGACAAGATCATTGGGCTCAACGCTGTCCAAAGACACCAGACGTGGTTTAATTTGAACACGATGGTCCCGAACATACCGTCGAAACGGCCCAACGCTCCCACAAGTGAGAGTGCCTCTCCACAAACAAAACACACTATAGAACCTCCCTGCCGGAATCGAGCTAATATTAGTGACTGATCAGGGACAAGAATCGAACCGATCAAGGAACCTTTATTTCAAGGATTCTCACCACCAAAGAGTGATGCCACGTCAGGCCTCTAACCCTGCTCCAGAGCACTTTCCCAATTTTAGTAAAGGAGACAATCAAACATCTATCGGAAGTAAATCTTAAATCCACTATTTGTGCATCACGTCTCAAGAGAGTCAAGTCGCTCGCGAATCGACCAGATACAGGTACGCTCACAACAACTCACACCACAGGAAGGCCAATCTATTTGTTGGCACACCGAACATCTCAAGGGGATAGGGCGTGTCGAAATTCAACAGTTGGCCCGATCAACCGATCAACCACGGGCACGCGCAAACAGCTCAACGCTAACAAATCCTCGGTCTGGGTAATCACACTCAGTGTGTACCTTGATCTGATCCAACACGTGCTTTCCATGTCCGAGGTCGAGGCTCGGACTAACATCCTAACAAAACCTGCCGTACCAACAGGTCCGGCCGCTGTCACCACGCCGCTGCGCTTACGCGCACCGGGCCCAGGCTCCACACTCCCAAATGGTCGCAGGGGCACGGTCTGCTCCAAGCCCATCTGGCAAACAGCGCGAGCCAGGGATCAACTAATGCACTCGCTCGTGAGCATCTACATGCTATGCAAAAATAAAAAAAATATGCTACCCGCAATTCGCGAAACAATCGCCTAGTCGAGGGTACACAGTCACAGAAACATCGAACTAACCGAAATGCTATGCAACTCGGCGAATAGCCGATCAGAAATAGATGCAAAATGCACCAATAGCAAAAAATGCCACACAAATGCCACAAGGGACCGATACTGAAATTACACAAACTTGGCTGCGCCCGCCTTCGTCATTGTGATCTAGGGACCACATACGCACAGCTGCATGCGGGCCCGTGTGACCCTTCGTCTGTCTCAGAAGGTGCAGCATGACGCCAGTAGTGAGCAGAAGGCGTCCCTTGGGCCTGGACCCGGTAAAGCTGGGCGGCCGATGCTGAAGATGGCGCTGCTGCTACAGCCCTCGAATAGTCGGGACAAGGAAGTGACCTCCTGGCCACACGAGACACTGCCCTGCCTCTGTGAGCATGGGCTACGGTAAGTGACGACCACCGCAGACTACGCAGCTCAGAGTTTTGACGACATCGGAATCCTCTAATGCCCGTGGTGATGAGCGACGTCATCGCGAACTGGCTTTCGGTTCCCTAGAATGTTTCGGCGCCTCCCAGAGTGCGTCCTGATTCGCATGCCTCCATCGCGGGCCTCTCTTGCCCTTTCTTTGTTCGAAGGCCTTTTTGACCTCCTGAAAGTCTGGGCGCAGCTTTCCAGATGAGCACGCGTTCACCCACATTTGCAAGGTCCGAGGATTGGAGGGTTTCGCCAACTGATAGAGTCGACGGTCGACCGTACCCGCTCGAGAGATGCGAGCCTTATCCTCGTCGTCCCGACAACAAAGGGCATAGTGTAGAAGCTGAGAGAACTCTTCTCGTACTCGCCACTACGATCCCCCTGGCACATCTCGCGTAGATGCTGCTCCCTTTCTCTTCAGCCGCGGACGAGGAAGTAATGCTCCACAAGAGCTACTTAAATCTCTCCAAGAAATCGTGGCAGGTCGGTGTTGGGATATCCTGGACTCCCACCCACCACTATAGGCTCGCGTCCAAAATGGTGATGGAGCCAAATCTACTTCTCCTCCACGAAGGGATGTCGCGGAATAATTCTCCATGTGCATAAAACCAACTTCTCAAGCGATTCAAGTGCGGCTTCTCTCCCATCGAAGATCCTCGGATCGTACCTCCTGAACTCGTCGAGGCCGATCCATGAGTCGCTAGAACGTTTTTTTCTCCACTTTTTTTCAACCATCAAAGAAAAAGTCGCCGGCTGGCCGAAGCAACCTGAGCTGGTGTGCTGCAATATTCCTCCCGAAAGCTACTGTAAGTGTCGTTGCGAGTGTCGAGTACAGGGACGACCCCCCCCCCGGCCACCAAACTGTCTCCACTGCGCAGGTAGTAAAAGACTGAGCCTTTTGGGCAGTCGATGTGTAAAGAAGGTCTCAGGCGCTGCAGTCATACCTCTGCCGGCGTGCTGATCGACCAGCTGTCTGAGCGTCGGCGCTTGCTGTGTTACGAATCAGCGAGGCCGCAAGCGTTGACTCCCTAACTCCGACCGTCACCTGATCCGGGTAGCGGATGTCTCGCGCTTCCGTCAAAAGTCGCCGCATCGTCCGCATTTACAACTTAGAGCGTGTAGCGCATCAAATCAACAATACATAAAAGCCAAGTTTCATAATAACCCCCCGCTAATCTTGGAACCCCGCTGAACATACAATATCCAAATCATCCGCGAAAGTATGAAGTGTCCGAACTCACTAACTCCCAGATGTTACGTTGTCGGCCGCCAACGGTAACCCTCCCGAAGTTAGAAGCCATACACTTCGATCGAACCAACTTCTTGGAGTTATCAGAAGAAACCAATCATGATACTTGCTCATTAAATATAATAGAACCTCATGCTCTCACGAGTTAATTCCTATATGTCCACCGCGATAAGGTTCGCTTAGGTCACTCAGACTCAACCTAGGCCTCTGATACCAAATTAATCTTTGTCACCAGGCCCCGACCGGTATAGGCCGACCGTGCGCCCACCAAACCCGATATGTCTAACACATATAAGCGTCTTCACAAAAGCGGAAGAGTAAAGTATGAGAAATTCTGCAACTAGAATATCAGAGCAAGTATATAGGCTAGGTTCTAACACAGGGTAGAACAAAGAAATATAACACTAAGCATAAAGTTAAACTGATAATATAATCTCAAGATACAAAATAGGCGTGTCTCTAATAACTGACCAGGTACCAAAACTCTCCAAAACAACCTCTCCCAAAAGAGTCAAACAGAGAGGTGGCCACCTATCACTAAGTCCCGTCTATAGCTAACTCGAGGCGAAACTTTTCCGCGATCTTCGATGCCTCTCCGCGGATGGAAGCTCTGAAAAGAAAACATAAAAAGGGGGCGTGAGAACTATAATTATAGTTCAGTGGGCAATATAACTACCTACAGTCAAAACTGCACACTAGGCCCAAAACAAGCAGATATAAATAACGAAATAAAGATTGCGAAAATAAAGCATATATTCGAAATGTATACTACTATACCAGCAAATATTACTGATATCAAACATGAGGGTACATCTACTCTACATGATCCAAATATGTCAAAATTAAACGATATGGCGCTGATGCAACAAGTAATGCATGAATATGCTATACTGACCAAATCCCACATATTAGTAGTACTAGTCATAGCAATGTAAGATACTACAATGTTAATAAGTGATACTTGTCATATACTCTAAGCCCAAATTATAACCACTATGCCATAGCATATAGAGTCCGAACTACTATAACGCTAGCTAGTAGTGAATGTCCACTTGTTGCTTAATATCTGGTTCATCTCAATTGGATCTAACAAGGTGTAGTCGGCTTGTGCCGCTAATGCCAGTGGTAGCTCAGCAGTCCTACTCTAGATGAATGAGTCTATCCCTCCAGCCCCTTGGACACTCGATACCCAGACGTCGATACATAAGTCGCGAGGCCTAACTCCGGCAGTGCCGGCTTGGAGGGAAGCGACCCTCACAAGCATGTGCGAATGAGCCACAAATCAAGCATCAGCGATGGATCAATACCTCAATAGTCGCAAGTCGTCATGTTCAAATGGTAATAGCCACCCAACGAGTCCATGTGTGTTAACGGGATCTACTTCCAGTCGCCTGTTATGATTAGAGAGATTCTTCAAGCAAATGAGTAGATAACATCTTGTGACATAGTATTATGGTTGCCTTTGCTATTGACTCGAGTACTTGGGCTAGTCTGTTATGCCATCTCAGTCATTCATCAGACCAAAGGGCCACTCGAAAGTGTACCGGTACACATCCTACGAAAATGCAAACCCGAGGCTCGGGTTCGAAATTCGCCGCAAGTGTACCGGTACAACCATCAGAAGTGTACCGGTACAAAATGTGTACCGGTACAGCCATCGACCTGTCACCGGTTACACCTCGTGCAGAATGCAATCCGAGGGTAGGCTAAGTCCAACTCTTTAGTGACCTTAGCGCTACATAAAATACTACAATTCTCGGGATTCGAACCATAGGTCGGAACACTGTCAACGACCCACCAGAAAATCTGGAAAAGCTCAGGACACAGTCCAAACACTCGAACCTCGCAATTTGTAAAGGTCCAGTGTGTTACAAGAGGAGTGTTGGGTATATTACATGTTGTAATATTTGCAACTAAGCCACCCAAAAACTCTTATATGCAACAGACCTTATTGTTACAGCCAAACCAAAGTGTACCGGTACACGGGCTGCTGTCATCGGTAACACGATTACACAGAGGCAAACCCGAGAGCAGCCTCCTCGGATTTTACCAAAGTGTACCAGTACAAACCAGGGGTGTACTGGTACACTTCTGCGAAAACTTAAACCCGAGAGCAGCTTCCTCTCGCGTTGCTGGTCTGTACCGGTTACAACTCGATGGTTGTACCGGTACACATGCTCCAGAATGCAGTTTTAGTTCCGATTCGACTCTACTTCGCGCCGGTCGATGCTAAAACTTTTCTAATCTCTCTTAAACTCATTTTTAACCCTTCCATTATTGTTGGAATGCTAAATGCAACTTGTCCATCTATCTCTTTCGCATACTTTAGTTAATTTGGTTAAAGTTCGATAATCGTTCTCGAGATTTCAATATGTTACAAGTAACCTTTTTCTCTCTCTAATTCTAGGATTTGTAAAGATTTGGATCGAATTTCTAGTTTTATAAAAATTACGGTTTAATTTGGAGATTTACAAATGATGATTTTTCGGATGAAATTGGTGACTGTAGAACACTCTTATAAATTGGATTTGGAATCCCGATGCCTTAATTAAAATTGGAGATTACAGTTTAATTTGGAGATTTACAGTTTAAATTGGAACACTCTTATAAAAATTACAGTTTAATTTGGAGATTTACAAATGATGATTTTTCGGATGAAATTGGTGACTGTAGAACACTCTTATAAATTGGATTGGGAATTCCGATACCTTAATTAAAATTGCTACCTTTTTTTATCATTGGATGTTTAGAGTTTAATGTAGGGGTGTAAACGAGCCGAACACGACCGAGCTGGGGTCAGCTCGTGTTCGCTCGTTTAATAAACGAGCCAAGCCAAACACGAGCTGGCTCGTTAAAGCATCGAGCCAAAAAATTCAGCTCGTGTTCGGCTCGTTAATAAACGAGCCGCACACGAGCTGGCTCACGAGCTGGCCAACGAACAATAAGTTAAAAGGATTAGATTGAATATATATAAAAAATAAATTTATAAAATCTTATCCATTAGACTTGGATCTAATAGTTGAAACTTTACATATAAATAAGTCTTTTTATAATTAAGCTTGCATTTATATTTTTAATTTGCTAAAAATTAAATAATAAAAATATATATTATATATAATTATTTATTTATATATATAAATAATAATTAAATAAATTATATAAATATAAAATATATGTATTCGAGCTGTTATCGAGCCGAACATAAGCGAGCTGACCCCAGCTCGTGTTCGGCTCGATTAATAAACGAGCCGAAAAATTCGGCTCGTGTTCGGCTCGTTTAATAAACGAGCGATTCGATCTCGAGCTCATTTTGAGCCGAACACGAGCTGGCTCGCGAAACAGCGAGCTGGATTGCCACCCTTAGTTTAATGGTGTTAGTTGAAATAGTAATAACTCAATGACAAAAAAGCAGATAGTAAACATTATTGATATACTATCAATAGAAAACTAGTTCAACTTCTCTCTCTCTCTCTCTATATAGTATATATTTATATGGATGGAGCTAGAATATTCCTAAAAATATAGGAATACTAGGAAAATGTTTGTTACTTATATATAATGTAACACCTCAATAGTCCCACATCGGATGGGAATGAGGTTGTGTTTTGTATATAGGAGACCATAGACACTAGAACTAGTAAGTGGGCTTAAGCATTTTGAGTCGATGGTTTTGGTCCAACGAGTTATTGTTGCTAGTGGGTCAAGTCGTTATATTTTGTATTAGAGCCGATTATTAGCCGGAAGTGTGTGACGAGCTTCGGCTGAGTTAAGGTTTGAATGACCAAATAACAGGCTATGCCAGGGTCTGAATGATAAGGCTGGCGAGACAAGTCTCACATCGCCTGTTAATTTTGGGCGGCCTAAACGGGAAAAGTCTGTGACACCTCAATAGTCACAATAGTCCGACATAGGATGGGAATAAAGTTGTGTTTGCAATATAAAAGACCATGGACACTAGTAATAGTAAGTGGGCTTAAGTATTATGGGCCGGGTCATTATATTTGGTATCAGAGCCAATCTCCAGCCGAAAATATGTGATGAGTCTTGGTTGAACCAAGCTCTGGATGTCAAAGTTAGCGAGACAAATCTCATATTACCTTGGTGATCTTGGGCTGACAAGGAAGTCAGGGCCTAATGGCCTAAATGGGAGACTTAGTAACACCCCAATAGTCCCAAATTAGATGAGACTGAATGTTTGGTATATAAGAGACTATGGTATCGTTTGGTTCGGGGATAAGCAAAAAGTGGATATTCCGGGGATAGGTATAAATTGAGGTATAAGCGGGGATTAGATGAATTTTGCGTTTGGATGAAAAATTAAGTATTCCTGAGAATAAGAAAAATAGCGTTTGGTTAGGTAAGATGGGATAAGAATTAAAGTGAGTATTTATAAATAAAAAATAATAATATTTTTTTTCTTTATATTAGAATTTAATTTTTTATATTTTATATTTATATTTTAAATTTTAAAATATAAACTTTTAAAGTTTAAAAATTAAAATTAAAATTTAAAATTTTAAAATCTCAAATTTATAATTTTAAAAAATTAATTTTTAAAATTTTGAACTTTAATTTAAGATGAAATTTTAATTTAAAATACAAAATATCATATTCTAAATATAAAAAAATTAAAATATCAAATTTTAANGTCCTATTGGGCAATTCCCACCCTTATCGAACAAGGGTGGGAATCCACCTTATCCCCACCCTTGTTGAACAAGGGTGGGGGAAAAAAAAATTTTTTTTTTTTTAAATTAAAATTAAATTAAAATCAAAATTTTTAAATATTAACCATTAAAGTTTTAAGTTCAAATGGATAACCCGTTAAGGGTGGGAATAGCTTGTTCCCACCCTTAAATATAGTGTTTGGGGAACAAGGAGGGGATAACCCCTTATCCCCACCCTTGTTTCCCAACCAAACAGGGCCTATAGGTACTAGTAATAACAAGTGGGGTTAAGCCCAAAGTTTAAGCCCAACCTGTCCATAATCAAATAATGTAACTTCAACAACGTAATTTGAGTGGCAAAATCATTCTGGCAAAATTATTTGATGTAGAACTAAGTCCTACATCAAATAATGTAGAACTTGATTGTAATATTTCGAAAAATCAGAACTAAAATTTTCATCAAAAAAAAAGAAACAAAAACAAAAACAGAAGCTTAAGAAATGAAATGCCGCCAACATAATTTGAGTGGCAAGAGGGCAGCATTTCTTTTTCAAAACAAAAGTTTGGCAGTCCAAAAAGTCATTTCATGCGCATATTAAACGTATGTATGTACGAAAGTAAGCTTTTTGAGCTTTAGAATTTGGGTGTTTTAAGGCAATTGCGGTCTTTATTAAGTCATCTGAGCAAACAAAACCTAATAGCGGCCTCATTACGTCGTCACAGCAAACAAAAAACAAAACTAGTCCAAGTTGAGGTTGTGATGCTTTGGTTATATATGTTTGGTTCAAAGTAAAATTAGGACAAAAAAAAAATTTTCGTGTTAAAAAATTTTACATTTTTTAACATTTGGTATATGTAAGAAAAGAAAAATCGTATCCAGACATGCTTGCTCGGTTGAAAAGAAAAATTAAATGGTAAATAATTTTATATAATTTTTTTCGATTTATATATTATGTAGTATTTATATAAATAACTGTCATATTATAAATGTATTATAATTAAAATATTTATAAATATATTATTATTAGAGCAATGCTTAAATACTCCGTTGTAATCTTAGCCGTTTATTTTTAATCAATGAAGGGTTAAGATTTATGCATAAAAAAAGATGACCTACTATTGCACAAGAAGTACAAGTCACCAGGTATGTGATCTAGAAATTTTTTTGGAAAAAAAAAGAGCTAATATTAAAAAATTAAAAAACTAACATTGGAAAGTTTTGCATACTACCCTTAAGTTTTCAGAGAGAGAGAGAGGGATGTGCTTTGATATATCTCCCCTCACTCCCCTCTATGTTTGCTCCGTTACATTTTTATGGTTTTTCGGGGAGTGGATGAGACCACATGGCCATGTGCCCTAGCGCATGGCCATGTCCTCGGTTGGGCTCTCGTTGGGCGCGCGCCGGGTCACGTCACATGGCCATGTGGAACTACCGACATGGCCATGTCGTTCGTCTTTTTGACGATAAACGTCTAAAAGAAGCGACTTCCGACGGGAGCGCAGCGTGTCTCAGGCAAAACGCAGATAAACCGCGGTTGCGCTGAGTCTGGACAGGGCTGTGAGATGTCTCGACAGCTGTTCGGAGGTCTCGACTTGTGGTCCCTAGAGTGTAACTAGCTCGGCTTATGTATATATTAACAAAGGTAGTACAATTCCTAGGCAAACCAAGTTACATTTTAGTATTTTTTATTAAAAAGCATTTTTTTTTAAAGCACGTTTTTTAATAAATGTAAAATATCACAAACCAAAAATCCCCTTTTTTCAAAAGTTAGTTGTAAATAAATCAACTTTATTTTTTTTTAGTTTATATAAACCAAGCCACCTTTTTTTTTACTTACTTTTATTAAAATACGTCGAATTTAAAAATAAAAGGTCGTTTTTTGACACCTTTTGTTTTTGAAGTTTAAAAAAAGTTTAGGCATTTTAATAAAAATATCCTTTTATAAAAATACAGCTTGGTTAAATATCATAAAAAGTATATATATCTTTTATTAAAAAGCCAAGTAAAAATGTAGTTTCGTTTACGGGGTAACGAAAGAAGGAGTAAACAATCTACATTTATTTAAAAGGCATTTTCATAAAAATGCTTAAATTTTTTTAACTTCAAAAATAAAAGGCAATAAAAGACCGTCTTTTGTTTTTTACATACTTTTTTTCAGTGAATAGGAGAGCAAGAGAAATATAATTATATGATAATATTTTATAATATAAATATTTATATATAAATATATAATATATAATGATCTATAATACAATATATATATATTTAATAATATATAATGTAATATATATATCATGTTATATTAAAACTTATATATCATATTAAGCTTCTACAAATTTAATATTTATATCTATTACTACTACTACTCTTATTATTATTCTCTTTATGAAGATATGTGGTCGGTTAAATTTAGGCTGGTAAGTTAAAAACTACAATTCTAACTGAAAATGTGTTACCATTGCATGTACGAGTTGTCTAATGGTTAGTTAGTATTTTTATTATAAACTTTGATACGTAATCGATTAATGGTTTAAACTATTATAGGTTGTTTAGAAGTAAAGGATTAAATTAAAACAATGAATGGTTGAATCTATTACCGATTAAAGTATTCACTATTTAGAAGTATTTAAGTTTAAATTTTAAATTGAACTCAAATTTGAAATATAAATATTATAAATTTAAAATCTTTCTTTTTAAATATAAATTTGTTCATTTGTAAAGTTAAGTTTAACAGTTAAGTTATAATTTGATTGTACTTTCAAGTTTTTAATTACAATTATAGAAATTTTAACATTAAATTAATTCAATATCACATAAATATTTGAAAATAATAAATAAATTTATTTTCTAAAGATGTAAAATTTCATTCAATTTTAACAATTAAGTTATAACTTTTTGTTATAATTTAAAGTTTTTATAACTAGTTTAAATTTAATATTTAAATCTAAATTAAATATAATATGAATTTTTTATTTAAAACAATTGATAAATTTGTATTTCAAAGCTACAAACTTTTAATTAAAATTTAATATTTAATGATTTAAATACTGAGTTTACGCTAGTATTTAATAATAATTTTAGCCGAAATTTTTACCTATTAAATTAATTTTTAAATAAGAGAGGTACTANTGTAGGGAGAGAGAGAGAGACTTTTGCTGCCATTCTCCATCTCTCTCTCGCTCTTCCATCCGGTTGAAGGCAAGGTGGAACTCGGGTGGAGTTTTGTCGCCGACGTCGCGCCGCGAAGCCGCTAGAGCTTGTGTTGACGCCGGGGCTTTGCGAGGAGGCCGGGCGAGCGGAGGTTTTCGCCGTCCTTGCTGTCACACAGGTACTTGGTGTTGTCGAGGTGAGTATTCAGCATTTCTTTGGATTTTTGGGCAAATTCTTACGACTTCAACTCGAGGAGATGTTGTTTGCTGAATTTCACCGTCGACTGTTTGTATTTTGGCTCGTTCTCGACGTAGGAGCATCGGATTGCGACGAGACTTGGTTCGTTGGATTCGGGACTGCGAGAGGAATCCACGAAGCCCTTACTTGCGAATTTTGGTGAAGGTTAGCTCGGTCGAATCCCGTTTTTACTCAGCTGCTGTGGATTTTGGACTGAATTGAGAAATTTTGGCGTTTTTTTAGTTTGGAGTTCGCTCGATTTCGAGACTCGGGCATTTTTGGTCAATCCAGCAGGTGGTGTTGCAGCCGAGGGTGTTCCGTGCTGCCAGGGATTAGCGAGCGAGGTGGGTTACATCGGTTCGACTCCTAAGTTCATAATCGTCGACATGTATATATCTCTATTTTAGTAATCTAGTTTGGCTCAGATTTTTGAATGATTTTAGATTGGTAAAATCTGAATTCTCGAGCATGTTTCATAATTTAAATAGATTATACATGTTGGACTTGAAAATTGAATTAGGAGAAAACCTGCGATTTGGACCTGTCACCAGAGCGAGAGCGGAACAACAATAGTACTCAGTGGCGCCACTGCCAAAACAAACATCGTCACATCACTAATGTTCTACAGAAGGGAGGTCACAGGATAGAAGTGAAAAGTCAGGAAGCATAATTCTACCGGCTATCATCCACATACAACTAGCATCCGGCTCTAAACCACTAACACAACTGCTAGTAATGTCAAATCTGACTACCAATCCTAAATCGGGACTAGGTAAGCATATCCGTGACCGCCGGTGACTCGTGAATACCAACCGTCCGCCTGCCCCGTTGCGACCTATCGGGGGCTCTATCACATTATTCTACTGTCCGTGAGAGCAAGTCTCAACTGGCATGCGCGACACCAACCTGCAAAAGCACGGATAGCCATATATGACTAGCCCAGGAGTGCACCTCGTGGCGCTCCCGCAAGCCGAGTATGCAGCGTATTCTGTCCGAAGCTCACAATCAAGGCTCCAAACTAGCCAAAGTCAAGTAAATCGACTCAAAATGGTCTACCGCCAACAGGTAACGTGCCCCTCGCACAAATCTGACTGCCAAAGAAGGACCATACGTGGTCCATCGCGTCAACTCTGACAGTAACACGCCACAAGTCCGAAAACGACACTGTAACGAATCTGTAAAAATCCAGCATCTCGCGAAACCAGCACGAGTGTAAATACATTCTAAACTACCATGGAGTACTCGTCTCGAAGTAAAACTGCGACAGTACAATTTTCAACAGTCCCTAGAGCTAAATCAGGTAGTAAA
>NC_033621.1:19899741-20082881 GCF_001540865.1 Ananas comosus
CGATAGGTAGTGTGGCAAATGTTAACCTACTACGATGCATGATATCATTCTACTTAGCATGAATAGCAAAATATGAAAGAACTATGATGCAAGTAAATGTCTCCAACTATCATTGACTGTCACAGTGTTGACATAGAAAATTCCGTTGTTTACTATTCTAATCAATGTTCAAGTTAGTTTACTAAGTCCATCATCTGTCCACATGTCCATAATGGATATATTAAAAGTCATCTGAAGAGACCCACCGAAGGCTGTTCTGGGCCCTTGAGACCCACCGTAGGCTGTGCTGGCGGTGACGAGCTAATGGGCCCGTGGTTAGGTTCAACCTCCCACACCTAGGAGTGAGCCTGCGCGCACTGGCAATCCAGTTCGAGCGCCCAATCGCCGCACGGCCGACATATGTTCGCGATGGCCATCTCCGGGAGTTGCCGCGCTTGTAGGTAGCGACCCTCACAAGGCATGTGCGACATGAAGCCACAATCCAAGTAGTCAAACGATCTGTCGCATGTACCAAGTCCTTATGTTAATAAATGGAATGTGTCAAGTTATCCTATGACCTATCCCTATGCTCATCACTGTTTCTACATGGAATATAGCGGGTGTATGTGGCCTATCATATATTCTATGTTGCGTTTTCATAGCTTACTTAGGTTATCAAGTGCCCTTTTATGATCACACTATTATTCTCTATGTCAAAGCGATATAAGTATGTTCTCAAGTACGCATTCTAGTCATAATTTCAAGGGATGTATTTACCACTTCTGCAAAATTAATGCTCTATTTTCCACATGAATGCATTCTTACTAGTATAGCTCTACATATTATAGTGTGAAAATTTACATAATACACGGGCATGCGGATTATAGCAGTCTTTAAAATTCATATTAAATTCCATTTAGCAGTAGAATATGAACTAAAAATAATTTACGACAAGTAGGAAAGAGCATAGGGCGCCATTTCGCCACTTTCACGAAGCAAACCACCGGATGACAACGAAACTCCTGCGTGCGACTCCAACGAGTGGTTCCTCTAGTCTCCTTAGTCCCTTAGAGGTACAAGACATAGTGTCATCTAGTCCAGACAACAACGACGCTAAGCCTTCAATATTAAGCATATAGGGCTAGGGTAGTACGAAAACTCACCGATTTGGAAGAGAAGCTTCTGCACGAATCTCAAATGGGAGCTAGCGATCTTCAATTAACCTAAACAAAGGTTCTAATCCATCAATTTGATTACAAAAGGCTCCAAAACGAAATCCCAATTTAACCTACAAATCCAAATTAGGTTAGATCTCATGACATATCCAATAAAACTCGAATTAGAGGACGGAGAACATGCTTGCTTTACCCTTAGAAGCCTTACAAAACAAGCTCTAAATCTCTATAAATATCCCAAGATCATTCGGGTCCACTTAGTCCGAATCCAAGCTTGAGGCTTCCACTCATGGAGGAAACCCAAAAGAGGCCAGAACAGCAAGGAGGATGAGATCCAAACCCACACAAAAATCCTATCAAAAATGGATGAGAAACGTCAAGGAGAGGGTATTCTACCTTGTCCTCCTCATGTTCTAGGGCTTCAAAGAGCAGCATGAGGGCTGGGTGAATATATAGGCGTCTGTTGCAACAATCTGCAAAAATCACCCTCTTACGAAGACAAGCCCAAACTGCACTGGTTACCGGTACACGGTTTGTGACCCGCGTACACTCTCACGAAAGCCAAACACGAGCCTGGGGTTTTGGTGGCTAGGAAATGGTCTGAGTGTACGCGTACAACAACCGTACGGTACGAGCCATCCAACCCGTACGTGTACAGCATGCGAACCCGTAAACCGGTACGCGGCCTAGCTGGAAGGCTACCCCGAGCAGCTGACAAATCTACTTTTTTTTGGATTTTGTACACAGCCTTTAAACACACAATTCTCGGGACCTTGCGAACCAGTAGTGTCGGCAAAACACTGTCAACGACCCTACCAGAAAGTCTGAAAGTTCGACACACGATCAAGCACTCGAACCTCAGCATTTGCAAAGTCCAGTGTGTTAACATTCACACCTCTAAAAGGAGTTTTCAGTCGCCGAAACTCGAAACTAAAAGTATCACTCAGGGCTCCACTGAAAAGATGGGGATAGCGATCCTGCAAGCGCGCTCCTCAGCTCCATCGTGCCCTCCCGCTCCCGTGTGCTCAAAGGACTTCACATACGGAATATCCCGAGTTCCGCCAGCTGTTCCTTCACTCGCGCAGCCAACAAAATTCTTCACGGTCGTTGCTCCTCGAAGCTCAAATCCTCGCGCAGTTCCAATGGTTACGGCTTCCAAACATGAACATTGGATCATTGAATGTGATCTCGAAGGACCGATTACATGAAAGAGGGTGGGGGGGGAGGAAAAACGGTTTGCGCACGCCGGATAGGTCGTGGTTAGAGCAAGTCGATACGCTACCGGCCTACACCGCTCCAGATATAATACGGTCAATGAAACGGAGGTGCTCAACTTTTCCCGAATGCCGATATCTCTTGATTCTCTAGTCGGCGAGCCTTCAAAGAACACTATGATCTCAACTTGGAAACTCCAAGTATCGCCGTCGTTCGTCGGCGCGTAGCGTCCCTGTTCTACTGTGCCGCCGTCAAAGTTCGCTCCCGAGCAATCAGAACCTTATCCTCAGCCTTCCTGGACGCACATCCAGAGGCTAGAGCCAAACTCCGCCAACTTTCGCATCCAATTGAAAGTTGGCGATTACACTTTCCCGTCCATAAAGTGTATCGAATGGGCGCCATCTTGATGCTCGGTGATAAACTGTTGTTTATAAAGCAAACTCCCCATAGGTAGATGCTGCGACCATCCTCCCTGGAAAGTGCTTATCACACACCGGAGCTATCCTCTAAAAGTCTGAATAGTGGCCTCAACTGTCATCACTCTGCGGGTTGGAATGCTTGCTATGAAGTTCCAGGCGGTGCCTAGGGCGGTCCGCAGACTCCCCAAAAGTGAGACACAAACGGTGGTTGTCTCGATCAAGATACAATCGATGTAGGCATCCATGAAGTCTGACAATCTCATTCAAGGTACATTGTGCGAGTTCTCTCCTGGTCAAGTCGTATGAATAGGTCATGAAGTGCGTGACTTCAGTCAGTCCCTATCCACGATCACCACAAATTAGCCGGTTTACTGCCCGCTGTGCAAGGCGGCGATATTCATGTCACAAAATCCGATGGTGATTTCTCCCTATTCCACACGGAATAGGTAAACTCTGACAGTTTTCCAGCGGGACTCCGGTGCTCAGCCATTTACTATGTTTTGCAAGTTAAGCATTCTAGCCGATAAACTCGCCAAATTCTTTTTCTATCCAGGCCACAAAGAAGCAACTTTAAATCCTTATAACATTTTGTTTGATCCCGGCATGTATAGCATACGGCGCTCGGTGCCGCTTGTTCCTTGAAAAGAATATCTTGCTTAATCCCCGCATCCGCAGGTACACATTTATCGCCACGGGAAACGCATCAATCTATTGATCATCAACAGGAAGTCGTGCGTAACACCGATCAACATCTTTACCTCTAAATCTCTTTGCAACTTCACATCGGAAGCTGCTTTCTTTGATTCTTTCCAATAACAGTAGGTGTATCAGTCAATCTCGCAATAGGTTTATAGGAGTCACTATCTCAACTGCCAACCGCTTCACTGCTTCGAATCAAATGGCGGTTGAGTCACAACATGCATCGCTAAGTTTTCCGTCGATTTGTCTACTTAGCATCGCCACACGTTAGCCTTGCCCGGGGGGTGGTAAAGAATCGTCAGATCATATCTGCAGCGCTACCAACATTGCGCTGTGTCTCAGGTTAAAACTCCTTCTGAAGTAAAACAGGTACTTTAGCCTTTGGATCCGTGATATACTTCACACAATCGGCCATAAAGATAGTGGGCCATAGCTTCAATGCGAACAACTACAGCCGCCAATTACAAATCATGCGTGGGTAGTTTTTATATTCCTTTGAAGTTGGCGGAGAGCATACGCGGATCACCTTGCCATCGTGCATCAATACACAGCCCAAACCATTAATGAAGGCATCACTAATGAACCACAACCTGCTCCAGCTACTGGTAGGTCAAGATTGGGCAGTCGCTCAATCGTCTGCTTAACTTCTTGGAAACTATTCGCGGTCGCACGCGATCGATCAAATGAACTTAAGACACTTTATGGGTGCCGCTGTGAGGGAGAGTAGAAAGGTTTAGCAAACCCTCTACAAATCTCCGTAGTAAACAGGCCAATCAAGGAAGCTCCGTATCCGTCGTGACGGCTCCGCCGGGCCTCGGCACTCTGATTGTTTATCTTCTTGGGACTCCTGCGGCCTACTACTACCATTGATCCTGAATATCAAAGTGTCCAAGGAAGGCTACCTCTCGAGCCAAAATTCACATTTCTTCAACTTAGCATAGAAAGCTCCTTTTCCGAAGCACATTGGGAGTATCAATCCTCAAATGCTCCTGGTGAATCTGCTCATCTCGAGAGTAGACCCAAATGATCGTCGATGAACACGACGAACATGTCTAGGTAAGCTTGAAAACACGGTTTCAATAGATCCATAAAAGCTGCCGGAGCATTAGGTAAGCCCAATACGGCATACTGTTGAACTCATAGTGTCCATCGTGTTCATAAAGAGCCGTCTTGACACATCTCAGGGCCTTGATCTTAAACTGGTGGTATCCCGATGACAAGGTCTATCTTGAATACACACACTCTGAAGATGATGCAACATGTCGTCGCATTACTCGGAACGGAATACTTGGTACCAAACCCCCAGCAACAGCAGAAAAAATACACAAAAAAAGTTGATCGCTGACACTTATTAAGTTCACGATAATCCACGCAAGGCGAAGTCGAATCCGTATTTTGTCTTGACGAACTAGGTGCTCCCCAAAAACGGTGAAAACTTCGGTCGAATGAAGCCTTGTTCAAAAATCTGTGATTGTGCCCTCAGCGTCCTTCAGCTCATGCCGGCCATCCCTATAGGGTAGCCTTTGAGTTGGGGTAGTCAGGGACAAGAGACTTTCTATCACAAATCATATCTCCCTTATCAGGAAGATTACCGGTAGCCTCAGCTGGAAACACATACAGGAATTGCCGCAACCACCGGTCTCCTCCAAGATCCTAGGCGGCGTCATTATCGCAACAACAAAATCAGCACAACACTAAGCCAAAATAAGGTAAAACAACCTACTACTAATCAGCTAGCTAGGACGGATGTGGATCGTTATTCGACAAACAGCAACTCAGGCATCATCAAATAACACCTCGTCTGCCACGGTTCTCTAATAAGTAACCAGGTTGCGGATTCTTGACAATCTAATCGAATGGCTAATATTGCGTAAACACAATCCTGCCAAGACCCACCATAAAAATCACCAAGCTTGCGCTAAGACAGCTAGCAAATTATAGGCAGTGATCCATGCTCCTACGCGAAAGGTAGGGCAAACTGGGGCTATACTCTCTAATATTCCAAAATGTGGGTACAGGGTAATACATGTCCGATATGCAACAAAGAAACCAACGGAGATGCATTTGCACTCGGCAACTCGCGTCTATAAAATGAATTGCGATACACAGTATCAAAAAAAGCCAGAACTAATGCATCAAGTAATGTACTGCAAACCAATACCTTTCATTATCGCCTTTCTACTTTTATTGTCACTGACATCTTTTGTAGCTTTGGGCCTTGTGGTGCATTCACTGAAGTCAGTAATTGCCCACTGGGAACTATTTTTAATAGTTCTCATGCCCCTGTTTTGTGGTTTACTTTTCAGAGCCTTCGGCACCGGCGGAGGCACGGGATCGCGGCAAGGGGATCGCTTAGATAGCTAGCGAGGAGCGGTACCTTGCCTAGGTGGTTTGCTCATCCTTTTTGTAGTTGAGAGAGAGTGAGAGTTTTTGTATCCATGTATAGAGACCACCTATGTACCCACTTTTAACTCTTGTATTTGGGATTTCCATTGTACTCGCTTTATGTTTTATTTAGTGGTTTTACAGTTTTATCCATATCTCTTGTTGTAGCTATTAGACATTTACTATGCTCTGATATTCCTGGATGTCTTTTATTATTGCTTTTATTATCGTTGTTTTTAGACGCCTTATATGTTGTAGACATATGGCGGGTCTGGACACGCGCCGGGCGGGCTTCCGCTGGGTCCCGGGGCGTGACACCTTATTCCTCTTCTTTTCCTTTCTTCTTCTTGTCTTCTTCTTCTCCTTCTTGTCTTCTAGAGAGAGAAAGAGAGATGAGAGGGGGAGTGTGAGGGAGAGAATGAGAGGAAAAGCCCTCAAAGCCCTCCACTTAACCATTAGGTTGCACAAATGCAATAGGCCCCTCAACTTTCACTTTATTGAACTGCTTGAATTGGACAGTTTTCGAGTTCGGGGACCGGTCTCCCCGACTTGGGACCGGTCCTAGAGAGCTCTCCCGCAGCTCAATGAGGGCTTTCGCACGAGGCAAACGGTCTCTCCCTGGGAGACCGGTCTCTCGGGGACCAGTCTCTCCCCACAAGGACCGGTTCCCAAGAGCTGGTTTTCTGAGGACTTAGCCAATTTTTCAGCTTTGTCAGTTTTCACGCATTCGGCGACCGGTCTCTCCCACCAGGGACCAGTCCCCGAGAGCTCAAAAACTGCAGTTTGCATATTTTTGATTCTTAAGCTCTCGAAAACCTCCCATAACGCACTTTTGATCATTTTAACACCTTCGAACTTTTCGAAGTGTACCATCCTCGCACTTTGGTCAACTTGACTAAAGTTCGATATTTAT
Organism: Ananas comosus; assembly: GCF_001540865.1. Classification (NCBI taxonomy): domain Eukaryota; kingdom Viridiplantae; phylum Streptophyta; class Magnoliopsida; order Poales; family Bromeliaceae; genus Ananas; species Ananas comosus. The sequence goes on from NC_033621.1 coordinate 19,906,527, forward strand.
TTTCCGAATTTTCGGTATATTACACATCTACTACTTTCCATGTTTTAGACATGATGACATAGAGATAGGCCTACAAGAAAGTTGTGACGTATTCCATGTTGTTAGACATGAGGACTTGGTACTTGAGACGGATCTTTTGTTACTTGCCATTGTGCTCATTCGCACATGCTTGTGAGGGTCGATTCCTACAAGCTGGCACTCCGGAGATGGCCATCGCGATACATATTCGCCGTGCGAGATTGGGCACCGAAGTGGATTGTCGTGGGAAAGGCTCATTCCTAGAGTGAGGATGTTCACTACCACGGGGCCATTAGGCTCGGCACCGGCCAGACAGCCTACGGGTAGGTCTCAGGGCCAGACTATCTCCCCCTTTGGCAATTTCGTGACAAAACTCACACAAACTCAAAAATTACAATTTAAAGAGAAAACGAAGTTCAATGTCATCACCAAAACATCGAACCCCTCGCGTGTAATCCAAATACAATATGAAACTCAGAATTACATCAAAACTCCTAAAACAGACTCTATGACTTAGACGCAACTAGGAGTCTTGAAGTCTTGAAATCCTGCAAAACAAATCACTCAAAAATGATTAGCCTTAAATTCTTATACCTTCTCCTCCAATGTTCACATCTCCCCCTTTGTTCTTGAATTCATCATCCTCAGCTCCAGTTTAATGCCTGTTTATCTATGGCTCTCCGCCCTTATCCGAATCCACGAACGCCTTTGTTCACGCCGAATCCACGACGCGTTCATGAAGAGCATCATGATTATGGTGATCCTTCGCTTAGGAGTATCGTAGAAAACAGAGAAAGAAACTCCAAACAAAGCGGAGATCAAATCGTCATATAGATATCAAATTACAATATTCGATTTGACCTAAAAGAGGCTAATATGTAGAAAATAGGTTTAGATGAAATCCAAGCCTCTAGGTTTCTAAATATGTATTTTCGTGATGCTTGATCTGTTAGAGAACCCATAGCTTATTTATAGACTTTAGAATCAATCGGAGTCGAATTAGAAAGTTTTCACGGTTTTACACTGTGTACCGGTACACGAAAGGCTGTCACCGGTTACACAAGGACGGAACAGAAATACGAAGCCAAGTCAGTGGCTGTACCGGTACGCTCTTGATTGCTGTACCGGTACACAATGCAATTTTTGGGATTTTGCATTGTTTCGAGTTCCGTACACTTCCGAAGCACTTTCTAATCAACTATACTTTTGATTAAATGATTCTAATGCCTATAACTAAGTATGAATCACCATAACATGAATTTAAAACTTTACCTGAGCATCGTGATTCATATCGTGAGTTATTTTCCAACTTCTTCGAAATCTTGAATTCTTCGATCTTCGACGATATGTACCGGTTCTTCAAGACTCCGACTCACTTCACGAAACTTGCCAATACAAAATCCTTAACACAGACAACCTTCGGGCGGGTCTCTTCAGATTTGATTTTGAGCATTCATCATGCCATGTAGATATTGATTCGAATAGTAAACAATGACATCTTTACTATTTGATTCAAGGACATCATACTAGCGATGCTTGGGTACATTCATACGAGAATAGCTTTTCTTACTTATGCTAAATCATGCTAAGTAGAGATATCATGTGGTAGCAATATTCATGCTTATTTACTTGTCGTACTTATCGTTTTTGTTTATTTTTGCTTATTGACCCCTTTTTAGTTTGGGCCTAGTGGTGCATTTCACTGAAGCCAGTAATTGCCCACTGGGAATTATTATTCAATAGTTCTCACGCCCCCTGCTTTATGGTTTTATTTCAGAGCCTTCGGCACCGGTGGAGACACGGGATCGCGGCAAGGGAGTCGCGTAGCTAGTTAGCGGGGAGCTACTTTTGAGCTTAGGTGGCTTACTCTTTCTTTTATTGTATTAGAGAGAGAGAGATTTTGAGTACCATGTATAGAGAGACCACCTATATACTCTTTATGCTTAGCTTTTGTATTTGGGATTTCCTTGGTGCTACTTTATGGCTTTATTAGTGGATTTCAGTTTTATACTTATCCCTCTGTTGTAGAACATAGTCATTTACTTTGCTCTGATATCGTTAGATCCTTTGTTCTACTACTTAATTTATTGTTTTGTTGTAGACGCCTTGTATGTTATATACATATGGCGGGTCTGGGCACGCGCCGGGCGGGCTTCCGCTGGGTCCTGGGGCGTGACATCAATATAAAGAACTTAGACATAAAAAAAGCCCGGTTGCTTCAGGATTGACACCCCCTACCTTTTGGTGATGTCTTGAAGCTACGAGTCCGTTTCCAAGATTTTTGGAAGCTTACGTCACAAGCTACGATAATCTATACCTCTACGGCTTATTTCCTCAATATCTTCACGTAGCCTCGACGAATACTCAAACCGAGTGCACGAACGCGTTCGGGGACCTAACAATTAGGTTAGAGAAGGGTCAATTGAGATCAAAACCCCTCAGAAGAAAATTTTCTCTTTTGGATGCCCTAGAAGCCCCAATATTGCAATAGCTCTATTCTAGCATTTATTCTTGCAATCAATGAGTTTCATTACTTTTAGAGGTCTATTAGAGTCCATCTAGCTAGGTTCTAACACTCCGTTTGGCTCAGGTATAAAGGGGGCGATAAGGGGGATATCCCCCCCTTTATACCCAAACAAAAAAAAGTGATGGTTGGAACAAGTGTTCCCACCATAACGGGTTGTACCAGGTACAACTCGTTATGGGTGGGAACAAGTGTTCCCACCCGTGGTTGGAACAAGCTTGTTCCCAAGCTTGTTCCAACCTACTTGAGTAAAGAGAGAGAGAGAGAGAGAGAGACAGAGAGAGAGAGAGAGAGAGAGAGAGAGATTTTTATTTTAAATTTAAATATAAATTTTTAAAATTTATAATTTTTATAATTATAATTAATAAATTAAAATTTTAAATTTTATTAAAGTTTAAATTTTAAATTTGATATTTTAAATTTGATATTTTTAGTTTTCAAATTTTAAATTTGTTATTTTATATCTTTGAAATTTAAATTTGGTCTGAAATTTAAAATTTAATATTTAAAATTTAAATTTTTAATATTAAAATTTAAATTTTAAAATTTTAATTTAAATTTAAAAGTTAAAATTTTAAATTTAAAATTATAAGTTTAAAATTCAATTATAGGGATAATATTATTATTTTCTATTTATAACTACCAACTATTCCTCTTATTCCCAAAAACCATCCAAACACAATTTTTCTACTTCCAGATTATACTCACAATTTCATCCAAACAAAAAAATACCCTTGTTCCTACAAAAACCCATACTTGTACCTATCCCCGGTATAACTAGTTCCTACTAATTCCCGATCCAAATGGAGGAGATCAAAGCAAACCCTAAGCTACTTGCCATGAAAGAGGGTTGAAGTTTACCTCCACTAGCTAGACCAAAGAGAGGAAGAAGAGGTGAGGAAGATGGTAGCTCTCCTCTTGATCTTCTTCTTCTCCTTCTTTTTTTTCCTAGAAAGAGAAAGAGTGGTGTGTGTGGGTGAGAGTGTTGGAGGGAATGAGGGAAAGAGAGAGGGGAAATGCCCACTTAACCCCTCTCATGCTACAATAGCATATAAACCCCTCCACTTTGCCTCTTATGCACTGCCCAGACTGGGCAGATTCACATGCGGGGACCGGTCCCTCAACCGAAGGACCGGTCCCCGAGAGCTGCCTCACACGCAGAGCCATAGGGCGAGCCCTTTCACGCGCACGGGGACCGGTCTCTCCCACCAGGGACCGATCCCCGAGAGCTGAACTCTCAGGACTTAGCCGATTTTCTCTTCTTTTCGCTGGCTACGCGTACGGGGACCGGTTTTCACCTGAGGGACCGGAACTTCATGGACCGGTCCCCTTTCCAGGGACCGGACCCCGAGAGCAAATATCGCGCGCAGAACATCTCTGCCACCCACACTGCTTACGGGGACCGATCTCTCCCACCAGGGACCGGTCCCTGAGAGCAGAATCTGCCAGATGCAGATTGTCATCAATTTGCTCTCCGAGATCCAACTTTAATGCACTTTTGGTGCTTTTGACTTCTTCGGCTTTTCCGAAGCATACCAACACGACTCTTGGTCGATTTTAAACGAAGTCCAATTCTCATATTTCGAGAATTCACTTCTTTACAGTAGGGATTTGAGTTGGTGAGTTTTGGGGCTAAACCTACGGGTTAGCCGAGAGAATTGGGTATCAAGAATGGCAATCGACATGCATCATGAGCATCATATATATTGGTTATCATTCTTGTTCGAGCATAGTAGCTGTATTTGTTTAGAAATGATTATCTATCTATCTATTCTTCTACTTATGCCTGGTTAGGCCTAGTGGGAAAGTCGGCGGGGTCGGCGGTCGAACCCACTGGGAACTTTCTTGTAGTTCTCACCCCACTATTTTTTAGGTCCGGATCCGAGTGAGGCGGTTGAGGATTGTGGCAAGGGCATTGTAACATACCAGATTTTGGTATAAAGATAAAAATAAATAAAAATAGTGTGAGAAAATATTTTTATTGGATTTGTAGAAGTAAAACATAAGTCAGAAGTAATTTGTGCTGAAATCGGAATGAAAACAGAAGATTTAGAATTTTCTGTTGGAAACGGGACAGATAAATTAGCAGAAAATGCACAGTCTCAGAAAATTATGAAAATTGGAGGATAAGTCAGAAATATTTTTATGAGGCTAGATTTAAAGTTTCATATTTTTCTGACACCCGTAGAGTGAGAAATAAAATCCGACGGCTATCTGATAAAGATTACAGTTCGGTACAGTTTTCGGTGACCAAATGGGGTCGAAACTGAAAACTTAAAATATATTCTTACTCAGTACGTAAAACCAAACATGACTGTCAAGTTTGAGCTCAAACGGACATTCAGGGAGCTCCGGCGAAAGTTATCAAATTTCAAGCTGCCTGGAGTGAATAGTGTTTGAGGGGTATTATAAAGAAGCTGATGCTTCTTCTCCCTCAACCGTGCGCCACACACACACCCGCACGCCACACACGCACACACGCTTGGAGAGGGAAAGAGAGAACCCACCCATTTTCTCTCTAAATCTCTCCCAAAATTGAAGGTTTTGGTGGAGAAGCAAGCTTGAAAGTTGATCTTCATCTTCTTCGTCTTCTTCCTCTCCATTGGGGCTAGCTTTGAAGGTAAGCTTCAAACCCTTTAATGGAATTTCTCTCTAGTTTGGTTTTTAAGCTCTAGGAATGGGTTTAGAGGTATTCTAGCATGCTAATTAGGTTTGATGCTTGAAACCGAGGCGCTAATGGTGGATTTTTACCTAGTTGTAATTTAGGGCTCAAAACTGCTAGTTTTGTAAATATGAGGGTTTGATCTCATTTGACCCTCTGTAAACCTAATTGCTAGGTAAACGAACGCGTTGGCGAAGTCGGTTCGGCGATTCGTCGAGCCGTTGCGAAGTTATTAAAGAAACGGACGTTTAGGCTTCGTTTTCGCCTGGAGGGCCGAGGCGACATCGTAAACCCATGGAAACGGATTTGAAGCATCGTGGCACATAACCGAAGACCTTTAATTTTCGGATCGTGAATTGGAGGCCGTTTGGGTGGTCGCGCGAGAGATCGGGCCAAACCGGGTGCCGGGTGCCGTGGGAGGCCGATTGCAAGTGTCGACAAGCAATCGGAAAGCGATTTGAGGTGGGTTGTGCTTACCGAAGCGACTAGGTCGCCTGTATGTCTAAGAGAAATAAGATTTCATATTGATGCATGTTGACATATAATGTGAAATGCTAAAGGAATGCATATTGACATAATGTAAGAATGTGAAAAGAAATATGTTAACATATTATAGAATGCTAGATAAATGCATGTGATTAATGATTTGAATGCATAAGATAAAGGGCATATGGATGTTAACATTATAAGAATATGCTTAAAGAAATGCATAATGACATGTTGTAGAGCATGCATGTGGATAATGCTAAGTAATGGTATGATAAGCATGATATAGAAATAATGAATGCAAGTATGTGGTTAATGTTAAGAAATGGAAATGTGCATATGGACAATCTATATACTTTAGATCGAGTGGCACTAAACCTAGAGTCATGGACATAGGTTAAACATGGAAGATATGAACCTAGTGTCTTGAACATAGGTTGAACAAGTATAGTGTGAACCTAGTGTCATGAACCTAGTAAACACTTGTGGCATTTGAGCATATCTATTTTGTACCATTCATGCATGATAGGGCTAAGTACATGTGAACCTTGATTGCTTTCAATGACATGTTTCTAACGAAGTTGAACATAGAGAAAGGTAGAACCATAATGGACATGTATGTTAGGACCCTATTATTGTATGAATATGAGAGTTGGACTTGGACATTAGTGAACAAAGGTGACATGGACAATAGAGACATTGATTGGCATAGAGAACACAGTTGTTAAACATAGTTTAACCAAGAGTGGCATTGAGACAAGAATGACCTAGAGAGCGGCATGAATAAATAGGTAGAAAACCTATCATGATTGTGGCATTTGTGGCATTGTGGCTTATGGCTATACATTCCCAAATTGGGAATCGGATCATACTCACATTGAGTCTTGGCTTGAGGGAGGTCGCTCCTCCTCAAGCGGTGTGTTTTCGGAAATCGACACCACAGGGAGCGAGGTCCCTGAAGACAGTCCCTAGGGGTGGTTCGAGGCCCCCTGCTTTGACGGGTTTTGGGTTGTGAGTTCGAGGGGAACTGGGTGAACCTCGATGCAATTGGGTAAAAGCCAAGTGAATGTACATTAATCGTTATGAGCTATAGATTGAGTATCCCTGTCGAGTGGATTTGGGGCTGAGGTGTATGTGAGACGTCCATTACCTCGAGCCTGGTATTGGTGCGGTATTCCGCAGTTGATTGATTCGAGACCGAGTCGGGTGGTTAGCTTGGCTAGGGTAGAGGAAAACCTTAGAAGCAAATAACCAACGATGTAAAGTGACAAGCTGTATAAATTATGAAAAAGCTATGGATAGCATGATAGAAAGTTAAATCATTTATTCTACTTGTATAGTTGCATGATTCGCATATAGCATGGCATTATTGCATTCGTGAGGCAAGGCATGGTTTTATTAGTTGCATAATAAAGATATATATCTATCTGTTTATTGAACTAACTTGCAGTTGCCTCCCTTGGACCTATTGGTCGAGCTTTTCCCTTGGGTGGCCGTACCCACTGGGAACCATGGAGTTGGTTCTCACCCCACGTGGTTTTGGGGTGTTACAGGTTCACACGTGAGCGGCGCGGCGGCGCGAGGCGAGGGCGTAGCATCATAATTAGCGCCCTACCACCGAGACCAGAGATAGCGGTACCCCGAGTCGGTTACTTAGGGATGTAAAGAATGAAAAGAATCAAGTTGTAATAATCATGTTAAATCGGATTGTATTTGGAAGTTAAGTGAAAGCTAATGTAAGAATCAAATGAGAATTGTGATGTAAAAATATATGAATGTGAATGCATGTAATAACATAGGATGTGTTATGTTTGAATACTTCCCTATGCAATCTTTGATTGAAATGTGTTCCTAGTTGGAACTTCGCACATTGTATTGATTGCTATGCCTTGAACGTACAGGGGAGACTCTGTCCGCAGTACAGGAAAAACCCTGTCCATTCGGCGATCTGTTGGCGGCGCCGCGACCCGGCCAAATAGGCGGGCGGTCGCGTGGCCTGACAGGCATAGCGCCCTAGGTAGCTGACACCCGTGCATTAGTGGCACCCTTATGCCATCTTTTGGTTATGATGAAAGGTGTAATGAGATAATGATGTATAAATGTATTTTGGCAAAAGTGAATGTAAATTATTATATCCTTATATTTGATTTCATGTAATCAAGATATATGTATGAATGTGACGATAGTTGTAGAACTTTCACTTATTGGTTGTTGCTTGCCTTCGTGCAAGTCATATATATCTAAGTTTATGCTTACGCAAATTGTATATATGTCGATACTTGTGTTGAGCCTTGGGCGGAGAGGGGAGGTGTTGTCCGTCCGGTGTCTATTGATGTGCCCGAACCGACCAAATTGGCGGCCTCGGGGTGTGACACGAGTCCTACTTTAAGTTAGAGGGAAGTTAGAGGGCAGGCCAACAAGACTGCGCTACGTAGCTTTCTCTGCCAATAACATTCGAGCTAGTAAGATAAAGTGGAATTAGTGTCACGCCCCGAGCTCCGCCTATTTGGTCGGATTCGTGCACACCAACAGACCGCCGAACGGACAGGGTTTCCCCTGTACCACAAACAGAGTTTTTCCTGTACGTCCAAGGCGTCACAATCCATACAATACGCAAGGTTCCAACCAGGAACAGTATTCAAGCAAGGATTGCATAAGGAAGTATCAAAAATATAAATACAACGATGCTATTACAAGTATTCAACTCACTTGCAATTTTTCCTTACATTTTCTTTTATATTCAACTTCCAAATACAATCATTCATTATTACAAGTTTGTTTCTTTCATCTCTATACCCCTAAGCTAGACCACCTCGGGGTACTACTATCTCTGGTCAGAAGGGTAGGGCGCTATCTACGGAGCTATGCTCTTTGCTCACCCCGCCGCGCCGCTCGCGTGTGAACCTAAAATCCCCCAAAACAACGTGGGGTGAGAACTATATAAATATAGTTCCCAGTGGGTACGGCCACCCAAGGTAAGAGTTCGACCCACCAGGTCCAAAAAAGGCACTGCAAACATGTTAGTCCAACAGATATCCTCATATATATCATCATATAATTCATGCAACCAACATTTATCATCTTCATGCCTCTCAACATGCGACAATGCAAATCATGCAACTCAACATGCATCAATGTACGTCATGCAACTTAACGTGCAATAATGTAAGTAAATCTACTAATTCTACTTCTATCTTGCTATCTACAGCTCGTCCAACTGATTTCTTAGATTTCTTCTATCTTAGATTCATATCATTCACAATTTGCTCATAAGGTTTCATCTACCTTTACCAAGCTATCCACCCGACTCGGTCTTGAATCAATCATCTGCGGAATACCATGTACAGCCAGGCTCGAGGTGAAGGACGTCTTACATGCACCTCAGCATTAAATCCACTCAACTGGGATGCCAACTGGGATGCAAATCCACTCTACTAGGATTCATCCATAGCTCATAATGCATGTCAACCCAATCTCGCTGGCTAACCGAAAGGTTAAGCCCCGACTCACAGTGCAATCCCATAGGTGAGGAGACCTTCCCGCTCGCACACCGAGACTGTCTGCTATGTAAGTACATCGTTAACCCATCGTGTGAAAACTCCGGAGCTCACTGCTTGGGTGGAGTGGCCACGCCAAGCTAGAACAGACTATATGAGTATGATCCAATCCTCTCAACTCGAGGATACTCTACTAACTAGGGATAACAACAAACTCGGGAAATCACCTATCCCTATTGTAACGTATCACTTCCCTGTAAACCGTGCCGAGTTCCGTCGAAATGTGCGAAACGTGGAGTGGAACGAGTTGATATAGGTTAAAAGTGCATTGGAACCTATATATAGTGTAAAGGGACCCGAGAGAGTGAAATTATAAAATCTTGCTAAGTGCTAGATTTTGGGCTCTCGGGGACCGGTCCCTGAAGGAGAGACCGGTCCCTGCACACGCAGCCAGAGAAAAGAGAGAAAAATTGGCTAAGTCCTGGAAAAACAGCTCTTGGGAACCGGTCCCTATGGCGAGAGACCGGTCCCCGAGGGACCGGTTGCATCAGGTGAGATCGGTCCTATCCTGCGTAGGCTGCGGCAGTGCTCTCGGGAACCGGTCCCTTGCTCGAGAGACCGGTCCCCGAGCCCGAGATTTGCCCAGTGAGGGCTGAAGTGAAAAATGGATAGTTCAGGGGTTGAAGTGCAAAAGTGGCATGTGTTGGGTATATGTGTGTGAGGGATGAGTGTTAGGGCTCATTCTCTCCCACACCAACAAAACATATGCCCCCTCTCTATCTCTCTAAAAACCCTTCTCCTCTCTCTTCCTCTCTCTCTAGGGCTTGGACCAAGGTGGGATTTGGAGGACTTGGGTGGAGAAGAAGAACAAGTTGAAGGTGTAGCTTGCAAGAGTGCAAGAGTTTAAGGAAAAGCTTGGACTCCGAGGTGAGTTTCCATGATATCAAGTTAGGGCCTTGGTTTATTAGCTTCTAGTATGCATCTAGGAGCTTCTATAGAGGATTTCCCACATTGTATCCATGCTAGGGACCTTGTTGGGGAAGATGACATTGTTAAGGGACCCAAAGTTGGGGTTTTGTAATTTTGAGGTTCAATCTTGGGATTGATCTAATCCTAACCTAATTGATAGGTCGACGAACGCATCGGTGCGCTCGGTTCGGTGATACGACGAGCGTGCACGAAGATATTGGAAAAAGAAGCTGAATTAGTACAGATTGCCGCAGCTCGTGGCAAAAGCGTCTAGAAATTGTGGAAAATTGCTTTCCGGCATCCTTGTAATATTAAAAGGTGGGGGGTGCTATCCGGAAACACCGAATCTCTTTCTATGTCTATATCCCTTTTTTTTTTTTGAGCATATTGCTAATGTACATTCATGCATGTAGGGTAGTAAATGAAATATGGTTGGTTTCATTCAATTATCTGTGTAAAGATTATTGTGAATAGGTAAAGAACCATGTGAAACATATGAGAATGTAGAGACCCTATGTGCATGTGAATGCGAGAAAGGACTTGGACAATAGTAAACAAAGGTGACATTGACATTAGTGACCAGATTGGCACCGAGATTGTTAATGACTAAACAAGGTTTAGCTTATTGTGGCATCAGGACCATTGTGGCTTTATGCATTGAGACAGCTTTGGCAAGACTTCCTCAAATTGAGGATAGGATCATACTCACACTAGTTTTGGCTTGAGGAAGGTAGCTCCTCCTCAAGCGGTGTACTTCGGAGTGTAGACATCACGGGGAGTGGCCCCGTCATTGTTCCCTCGGGTGGTAGTGCTAGTAGCCTCTCCCGGTAGACGGGAATTGTGGTTTGTGAGATTTGAGGTGAACCAGGTGTACCTCGGGATGATTGGGTAAAGGCCAAAAGAAAAGAAAGTAAACGAGAAAGAACATGCATGCATCAGATCTATGAATCGATTATCTATCTATCTGTTGACAGTTGTTTTGCAGGCATTGTATTAGTAATTGCATTAGATAGTTTGATATCTACTTTAATTGAAATACATATGCCTGATATAGACCTAGTGGGCAAGTCGGCACGGTCGGCGGCCGAACCCATTGGGAACTTCGTTCTAGTTCTCATTACCACTAACCCTGCAGATCCGTGCGCGAGCGGGGCGACGGAGGATCGAGGCAAGGGTATCACGCCGTAGATAATGGCCTCGGAGTTTATAGGCATACCCTATTTTGGTGTATTCAACTTTTGTATGTTGAACTTGTAATGTAAAGAATAATAAAGATGTAAACTTTATTTTGGTTAAAGGTAAAAGTGATGTAAATGATTGGTAAAAGCAGGAATGTAAATGTAATAGTTTATTTGTGTTTGATACAAATGTAATCAAATGACTTGTATGTTAAATGCTTAGATAGTTTCGATGCTTTCACTTATGTTGTTGTTGTTTGCCCTCGTGCAAACCTTATATATCTTGCAATTTTCTTGTTGACTTGCTTGTAATATACATGTTGTTGGAGCCTTGGACGGACAGGGGAGGTGCTGTCCGTTCGGCGTCTGTTCGCGTGCCCGAACCGACCAAATTGGCGGCTCCGGGGCATGACACCTATAGTTATCATGTCATAAGTATCTCTACTACACTAGTTCCAAATGCCACTCTTCTATATCATTTACTTGTTCAAGTTCATCACTTGTTCTTTGCACTATAGGATTCCATGTCAAGACACAATCCTCATGCATCCACTAGATCATGTGTCCAACTCACATTTCTATTTCTACAATGGAAGCATGCAAGGAATTGAAGTACATCCAACTACACATCCTACAATGCATAATATCAACATATATATCCAATGACATTAGGTCCAATGCCACTCAATCTACTTTGACATCCTAGTTGTCCACATCGAGTATTATAGTTCATATATTATTGTTTTCCAATGTCGAGTTCTCTAATCAACCTAGAGTTTATCGATCCAAGTTCAACATGCATATGTTAGTTAACATCTCAAGATATGTCAACATGCATATTTATCTAACATAACCCACAATATGTCAACATGCATATTTATCATCTAGCATCTCAAGATATGTCAACATGCATATTTATCTAACATAACCCACAATATGTCAACATGCATATTTATCATCTAGCATATCAAGATATGTCAACATACATATATTTTTGTCATCCAATAGTAGTCAAGCATCTCATGCATTCCTTTAGCATTATTTTCATGCATTCATCTAGCATTTAATTATCATTACATGCATCAATGAGAAATAACACTTCACTTCGACATGGAAGTGAGCTAATATCTTCGGTGAGCACAACCCACCTTGTAACGCTCTCCGATTGTTTATCGACACTTGCAATCGACCTCCCGCGGCACTTGTTGTCCGGTTCGGCTCGAACTTGCAACCGACCACCAACTGCACGCCGATCCGCGACCTAGAGTTATCAAGGGCCTTTCTCTAACCTTCAATTAGAGAAACATAGGGTTAATTTAGATCAAAACTCCTAAATCCCCAAAACACTCATCTCTAACCCTAGCATGGCATAATGTCCAACTAAGCCTTAATCTCATGGAGGAACATGTTTAGAATCATGTAGGGTTCACAAGAACATCATTTATAAAGGGTTTCCTCAAAACCCTAAACTTAAATTATGAAATTTCACCTTGACTACATAGTCTCCCAAGCCAAATCCACCATTGGAGAGCTTGCTTCACTACCAAGCTTCATCTCCAACTAATTCCAAGTTTAACCTCCAATTTCTCCTCCAATTTCTCTCTTTGGGGGAGAAATTACAAGAGAAGGAGAGAGAGGTGAAAGCTAGAGAGAAAGAGAGAAGACTTGCTTCTCCTCTCTCTCTCTCGGGTTGAACCAGGACCAAGGGGAGAAGCAAATGTTACATATATAGGCCCCCCCAACATTAATACAACTTTCAGTTCAGCATTTCAGAATCTGAAGTTTTTTACCGGAGCCCTTCTGAATGTCCGTTCGCGCTCAAATTTGACAGTCAGGCTAGGTTTAAATTAACAAAAAGAACGAAATCTTAACTTTTCAGTTTGGACTATTTTTGGTCATCGAAAGCTCTACCGACCCGAATCTCTAGCAAATAGCAGTCGGATTTTATTTTTTACTTTTCGGATGTCGGAATGACATAAAACTTCAAATCTAGCCTCATAAAAATTCCGACATATTCCCAAACTTTCATACTTTTCTGACACTGTGAATTTTCTGCTAAAAGATCAGCCTCGTTTCTCACAGAAAATTCTAAATCTTCTGTTTCCGTTCCACTTTCAGCATAAGTCATTTCCGACTTATATTTTACTTCTTTAAGTCTAATAAAAATAATATCTTACACTATTTTTATTTATATTTACCTTTATATTAAAATCCGGTGCATAACAATTAGGCTACTGTATTGTTAATAACACCATATCATTCGTGCTATTAGATTTTCAGTCTTTATTTGGATGAAATGATGTGTGGTTAAAATGATAGTAGTCCTCTAAAGTTGAGTGAATGGTTGGTTGAATACTATGATATGACAGATTAAATGATCAACGGGATAGATCAAATGGTGGAAAACTTGATAGCAACAAGTGCTTGGTGTTATTGATAGCGTAATAGCCGGACTGAGATAAAGTGATTGATAAATGAATAGTACGGCACATAATAGCTAATGTCAATCATTAAATTCAATCATTAAAAGTAATTTTAAATGAAACATTTTCTTAAAATCTCTATTTTTGGTGGAGTGGAACATCGATCACAAGTTCTCGCTGGATCGAGCAGCTGTGCATAGTTCCTCGATTTTCTATATAAATAAGGTTTGTTTGACAGTGAAAACGGCATCAATTAATCATGCGAGGAAATTATAAAATTCTTTTAAATTAATTAAGCTCTCCTAAATTTACTGATGGTGAACCTAATATGTATTTGTTAGCTTTGAGCTAACAAGTACCATCTATGTATTTCAACTGATCGATGGGCTTCAATATATATACCATGATCTTAATTTCAACAATACATACGCACTACTTCGGTACTTCGTCTAATTAATCGAAGGGTTGCCAAGGATTTAGTGAGATCAAATTAAACCAAGTTTCGCAGACTGAGTAAATGACAAATTGTTATTTAAATCATTCGTGCAAATATGAGGTTAAAAAAGAAAAAAAGAAAAACAGAAAAAAGGGGCGAACTGTGATATATATATATATATATATATATATATATATATATATATATCCAAAGACCGAAGGTTGTAAACTGAACAAAAATGGACGTCTTTGCCTTGACAGGCTGGAAAGCCAGATTAATTATGAGCTTTTGCATGTGCAAGGCAACAAAAGCAGTTAGACAGCCTTTTGTGACCTTTTTGGCCCTTAATCATTGTGCCCTTAATCATTGTTTTTATTTTTTTTTTTTCCACCAAATAGTTGCACATTTTCGATGATCGTTTTATCGATCCTACCTGAACTTTCATAATCTCCAAGCGATCGAGGCGAGTTCACGGCATGTACCTTGCTAATTAATTAGTGTTGTATAAAGAATTTGTGATTTCTTATCTGGAAATATATACAATCTATACACCCTGTTAATAAAGTGTAAATCTTACGCCCTACTTCACTATACTTTCTTAAATTTTTAGTAGTAAGAAAAAAAAAAAAAAGACTACGGGAGAGTTGTAGCTTTAATTTGGATGGAAGGAGCATAGAGCTTACTTAGCGTAACATTTATAGGAGCGATTTCTGTTGAAATTATTTTGGTTTAGAGAATTGCTTTTAGTTAAAAACTGTACATCGTTTATCTAAGTTTGGCATAAAAGTTATTTTCTTTAAAATGATATTATTAAGATTTTTGCCAAATTTTCTTAAATAATTTTATAAATTTGAAATTTTAATATTTTAAAATTTAAAATTATAAAATTTAAAAATTTAAAAATCTAAAATTTAAAATCCAAATATACATTCTGAAATTAAAATTGTAAAAATTTAATATTTTAAAATCTAAAATTTTAAAATTCAGATCTAATTTGAATTTTAAATTTCAAAAATAAAATTTAAAATTTAAAATTTTAAAATTCTAAAATTAAAATATAAAATTTGAAATTTGAAAATTTGAATATTTAGTAAAAGTAAGTTTTATAGTTCTTAAATTTAAAATATAAAATATAAATTTTTAATTTAAAATTTGAAATTACATTTTAAATTTAAATTTTAGATTTGAAAATTTAAAATTAAAACTTTATCTTAAATTTAAATTTTAAATTTTAAATTTTAAAATTTAAAACTTAATAATTTAAAATTTAAAGCTTTATCTTAAATTTAAAATTTTAAAAGTTAATAATTTAAATCTGAAATTTTAAATTTTAAATTTTAAATTTTAAACTTAATAATTTAAATTTTTAATTTTTAATTTTTAAATTTTCTTAATTTTAAATATACAATTTGAATTTGAATTTAAAATTGAATGTAAAATAAAACTTTAAATCTAAAATCAGAAAAAACACACTCTGAAATTTAATTTTAAAAGTTAGAATCAGATTTTAGCAATAAAATTATCAAACGCTCTAGTGAAAGAAAAAGCACTTTTATTCCCAAAATTGTTTTCTAAAATCTAGATCATACACGCTGCGAAATTTGCACATAATCTAGAGTTTACAAATTACAAGCGACATTGTTCGTTTCTGACCGTTTACCCTACTTTTTATGCGCACATTATCTCCATGCGCATCCCGTGGAGATGTTAATTAGAGTACGTAGAAGATACCTATCTAGGTACACTTGAATAGTTTTAAGGACCAGGCTACATCTCTCTCCCGCTCCCTCTCGCGCTCTACATAGAGAAAGATATATATATATATATATATATATATATATATATATAGGGTTAATTACAACCTAATCTTTACACTATTTTTCAATATAATCCCTAACTTTCTTTTTGCAATTAAGTTTCTAATCTTTTAATTTTATTGTAATTAAGTCTCAGCCGTCAGATAGGTGTTAAAATTGATAAAAAATATTAGGTCAGCGCCATGAAGGAGCCGTGTCAACACTACCCAGGCGCCATATCAGCGCCAGCTAATTATACAATTTAAATTTAAATTTAAATTTAAATCTAAATTATACATTCAATTAAATTATAAATTCAAAGCAAGATTTTTAATTTAAAATTTAAAATTTGGTTTTGGATTCAAATTTAAATTTTGATTTTATATTTAATTTTAAATTCAAATTCACATTTTGAATTCTAATTTAGAATTGGAATCAAATATTAAATTCAAATTTAGAATTGGAATCAAATATTAAATTCAAATTTAAATTTCGAATTTAAATTTAAAATTTTAAATCAAAATTTTGAATATATTTTAAATTTAAATTTAGATTTTAAATTTAAATTTTAGTTTCAAAATTTTCATTTTAAATGCAAATTGAAATATCAAAATCAAAATCAAAATTTTAAATTTGAATTCAAAATTTAGATTCAATTTAAAATTCAAATTTAAAAATTTAAATTTCAATTCAAAATTGTAATTCAGTTTTAAATTCAAATTGAAAATTCTAATTTCTCGTTAGTTTAAAATTTTAATTTTAATATCGTTTATAAATTTAAATTTACAATTTTGAATTTAGATTTAAAATTTTGAATTTTTATTTTTGGAGACTAAAGTGAAAAAGCGCAAAGTTTAGTGACCAAAATTAACATGCAAAAGAATGCCAAGTAGGCACTGACATGACGATTCCGTTAATTTTAACACTTTGTTTAACAGCTGGCACGTAATTGCAACAAAATCATGAGACTAGAGACTCGATTGCGAAAAAAAAATGTTGGATGTAAGAGAATAAAGAATTTGAAAAATTATCTTATGTCTTCTCTTGGGGGTGTTAGTTATTTATATTGTAGTATATTAGTTTAAATTACAATAGAATCAATTTAAATTTTGTAAATTCTTAAGTTGTTATAACAATTTGCTTGACAACTAGAATGGCTTGGAGTTGTTACAACATATCTCCTCAATACACCCCTACAAACTCAACTCAGCTGGGACGACATTCAGCTTGGATCGAATCATGCAGAACCGCGCCCTAGAAAGAAGTTTCATCAATGCATCAGCAAGTTGATTTTTGGTGGATACGTAACATCTTGAATTTGCATAAAAAGAGCAACATAATAAATTTTTTTTATAAAAAAAATACTAATAATCATCTTAATTTCCAATGGGTTGATGTCTTGGAAATAAAAGTGGACCATGACTTTTCGGCATTTACTTCAGAGTATTTATTTAAATCATATTAATTAATATATTTAATAATATTATTTGATAATTGAAACTAAATTTAATAATTTAGTAGCAATTTATTATTAAAATTGTGAAATGGGATAAATTAGCAGCATAAATGCCACTGAAGTTTTCAACATTTTACAAAAAATGATACTAAATGTAATAAAATAGCAGTGCTTATTGCTAAATTTCATAACATTACTCCACAGTATTTATTTAAATCATATTAATTAATATATTTAATAGCATTACTTGATAATCGTTGCTAGATTTAGTAACTTAGCAGCAATTTACTATTAATATTAAAAATGTGCGAACTGAGAATTTGGCTGTGTAGCTAAACTCTCTTTTAATGATATTTTTATATGTATTTTTAATTACAAAAATACCCGTCAAGTTTCGGAGGAAAACGAGTTAGAATAAAGATTTTACGCGATCTTTACTTTTCACTTAAAGTGAATAGTAATCCGAGTTTCTCGGAGAGGCAAATGATTAGAGATAGCTTCTGGTGCGTATCGAACTCCGTTCATGGTGATCCAATAGCTCGTTTGCAATGGTCCGACTATCCTTCAACCAACGGCGCTAACAGATTTTAGGTTTGACGCACGGATTTCAAGAAAACTAGATTTTATCGCAAAGTAGACTTTTGTTCTTTATCATTTTTGCTTTTTGAAACTTCTCGTTGCTCCGTTTTACGTGTGGACTCTCGGGTGAGGACCCTTCTGTGAGAAAATATTTATGTCAAGGGACTTTGGCTGCATTTTCGCTGATTGGAGATTTTGGAGGCAATTATTGAATATATACATTTACTTGTACGTGTGTGGTTTCGCTAAATCGAAGAGTGGATGGGTTTCGTCGCGAATCTGTGATCAAATCAGGTGAAATAAAATTGTGGGTTTGATATCTCTGTCGCGCTGAACGTGTGGTACAGTCCGTTTGCAAATCTGACCGACGGATCTCCATATATCGCACGAGGATCGAGAAGGGGTCATATGTGGCAAAACAAAAATTTTGCAAAAAGCCCTACATTTTATGTACCGTTTTACGTGAAATCGAACACGAGGATGTGTCCGCATGTTTTACTCATGCTGTGAGGAACTAAGCTGAAAATATTGAGTTTCTGTGGACTAACACACAATTATACATCCATATAAAAGAGCCAACTAGGGTTTGCATGGTGCAAACCCTAACCCTAGATCCAGCTGACCCCCCAGCCGCTCCTCCTCCCTTCCCTGAGTGCGCTGCGCGCCCCCCCGGCCACCACCGACCATGCTCAGGCCGGCCAACCGCCGCCACTGCCACCACCTTCATCTTCTCCATCTTCTCCACCACCACTCTCTTCTTCTTCTCTACCAGGGCGCAAGTAGGGTGATCCCTCAACCTCAGGGCCTCCTTCCGGCGTCCCACTGGACCTCTGGTGGCCTTTCCCGCCTGCCGCAACCGCCTCGACCGCCGCCGCGCAGCTGCTGCAAACATACGGTCGAGACATGCAGCGCCGCACTCCCAACCACCCGCCACCGTCCCCGTCCCTTCCCTTCGGTCCTAGAGGAACCCAGCACCACTCCTCCAGCGACCCCGACCCTCGCCGTGGCCGGAGCAGCTCGCCGAGCCCGGGCTTAAACTATGCGGGCTCAGGTTGCACCACCACTATCACCGCCGCCTTTTGCCACCGGCCAGCACGAGCACCGGCCTTCCCCCATTGGCTGCACCCATCTGCCGCCGGCGCGCACACCGCCCAGCCGCCGCTAGCCGTGCTCTGGCCTTCCTGCCCCGGTAAGCTTATTTAAGGCTTTTTGGTTGGTGTTCTGGGTTGTTCTCGCTTTTTTGACGATCCAAGGCTATCTCGATGCCTCCGGAGGTGAGCACGGTGATCGTTGGTCATTACTGATCACAGTGCTCACCTCACTTAGGATTAGCGGATTTCGAATCTGCATTTTTGGCGCGATTTACCCCGAGTGCATGGGCACAGTTTGCTGAATTTTGGGTCGCCCCCGTGCCTCCCACAGTTAGCCGTTGTACTCCGGGTCATGAGCATGGCCTCTTGCACGTTGAGACCTATTAGTACGTGCCTCGGCTGACCTCGGAAACCCTCAGTTTGTGGTAACGAGCCACAAAATCTCGTTATTTACATAAAATGATGTAATTTTATGTAATAGTTGGGAGTTTTATGCAATTTTGCACCTTATGGCTGTCGTGTGCTATATGAACATGTGGTAGTCGACCTCTGGACTGATCGTCCAAGGCCCGTAGCCCTTCGCGGAAATCGAATATCGATTTCGTGCCTTTTTCGATGAAATTCGCCGACGGAACGCGACTTCCGTTCGGATTTCATCCAACAGTGTTTAATTGCCTTGAGTTTTGTCGCCGAGCCTTATCGGCTGGTCAAATCGTCATATCATGAGTTCGGAGATGGCGGGTGAGCGACAGTGGGTTCCGGTGTTGAAATTAACACTTCTGGGAACTCGGATTCGAATGATTATTCGGCGATAACCGTTTTGATGTGTGACTTGTGTTTGCTGCCAAGACATCCAAAAAGATGTGTTTTGTGGCAGCGGGTGACTCGTGGCACGAGTAGGCGAGTTTCGGGACACTTAGTAGGTCTCGGTGGCGTCCCGGTGTGATTTTTGAGACTTCCAGCGAGTTACAATGATCAATTTTAGAAAATCGATTTCGGGGATTTATGTAGGGTTCGTAAGTTGGGTATTTTGGATTTGTGGGTTCGATACTGACCCGGTGGACCCTTCGTAGGTTCGGTTGACTTTTTGTGCATCAAGGACTCCGACTTGACTGTGATAGGTGGGTGTTTCGAGCTGGTAGTTGGTGAGATCGTTTCACTTTCCTCTCCCTTGCTATTGCTCTTGCATATCAATACTTCAGTCTCTACATATCAATTGCTTTTGTTTATCATTCGTTCATCTATATCTTGATAGTTGCGTGGTGACAATTGTTATTAGACATGTAGAGTAAGCTTACATATATTGTATATCTATGGACCTTGGGTCTAGACAACACATAGACTCCTTTGTCGTGTGTTTTGATCTAGTTGATCATGGTTCGGTGTTGTACGCCCTTATATCTAGCTTTGGCCATGGCACTGGTTTTCTACCGATTTTCGCATTCAGCATATCAGCATGATTTAGTCACAGCACTGTGTATTCTAGACACTGGTTGGTTTGGCCACCGACCAGGGGGTGTACGTATCTGGATAGGTCGTCAGTGGACGCGTGAATCAAGTCAGTGTATGCTCTGTGACAGGCAACGCTTGAGGTCTGCGGACCAATATGGCAGACACCAGATTAGATTTAATTGGATCATTTACCTTTGAGGCATCTGTTCAGTTGAGATTATAATACAGTAGTAGCCTTATCCCTTACTCATTTACTATTCTATTATTACTACTGTTGTCCACTTACGTATCTTATATACCTATTGTTATATTTTCTTTATTTTCTAGTGAATATGATTTGTCTTCGTGGCTCTGTCGTACTCACTGGAAAATCTTGATTGTGGTTTCTCACCCCCCATTTTTTCAGGTGGCTCCGGTAAGGAGTTGGTTCTTGGCGCGACGGGAGGACGTCCTAGTTAGGCTACATTAGCGGTCATCACCTTGGTTATTTTCTTTTCTGCAATTAATAATTTAAATAACGAATGGTTTAGTTAGATGATCATAGTTACTACTTGATTAATCGTGAACTTGTATGAGTTGATATTTTCTATTATGCATGCAATCGAAGTTTTATGGATCTTTAGTATTTGGATTTATACGTTGTGGTTTTCTACCCCTCGAGGTAGTCGGTTTTCAAAAATAGAGTTTCCGAATGGGAAACAGTTTTAAAAAGTTTTTAAATGATTGTTCATGGATAAACAAATAGAGTTTAAAAATAAATCTTTCGGATGGGGAGTACTTTTAAATAGGATGACTGTTGTATTGTGCATCGCATCATCCAGAGCCTAAGCAGTGTTTAGAGACATACATCATCTTTAAGGATCGCTAGCTGTATGGAATTGCATCGCATGAATTGCTTGTGGATTGGTAAATATAGATTGTGAGTTATGATCCTTTTGTTGTTATCGTTAGGTACGCCGTGCAAATATAAAGGAGACTCTGTCCGTGTGGGTAGAGGAATTTTATAATTGTGGCGAGTACGCCACGTGGGCAGGTTGAATTCAAAAAAAAAAGGCACTTTTTCCACCACTCTGATTTTTTTAAAAAAAATAGTATTTGATCATTATAAAAAGGAATTTAAAATCGGCCCCAGAGCGTGATAGAAAAATAGAATAAATTAACAGCGTAAATTAGTGAACATCGCTGAAGTTTCCAACATTTGATTAAAAATGATATTAAATATAATAAAGTAGCAGTACTTATTGCTAAATATCGTCACTAATCAATATATAATTATTAATATATCCCATTTTATACATAGAATTAAAAATTTTAAAATTAAAGTTTAGAAATTTGAAACTTATAATTGAAAAAATTAAATTATAATTTAAAATTTTATATTTTAAATTTTAAATTCTAAACTTTTAAAATTTAAAATTATTTTAAATTTTAAAGTTTTAAATTTTTATTTATTTTAAATTTAAAACTGCATATTTTGAAAATTAATATTTGATATTTAAAAATTAAAAATTTGAATTTAAAATCTAAATTTAGAATTTAAATTTAAAATTTTAAAATTTAGAAATTAAAAACTTAAAATTTAAAATTAAAAGAATTCAAATATATATAACCGACAGCCCCTAGCGCAAGTGGCAAAGGGCTTGGTGATTAGTAATCTGAGGTCTCAACTTCGAATTGTTGAGTCACATTTCCAACTAAGTTTATTTGTAAAGGAAATAAAAGCGGGTAGAATGCTACATTTCTCTAAAAAAAATTCAATAACAAATATAAATTTCAATTTCAGTTTAAATTTAAAAATTGAATCTAAAATAAAATTAAAATTTTAAAATTTGAGTACCCAAAATTAGGTATTTGTATTAGTGGCATTATATTTATGCATCATTAATAAACAACTTAAAATTAACATTTAACAGCTCTTTTAGCAGTATATTGCTAATGACACCAATTGATTTACATTGACGGCATTCATTATAAATACTGCCAATACTTTTAGCAATATTGGCATATGGAGTATTTTGTGTCATATGCTGCCAAAACTTTTAACGACATTCGTTGATTTTTTAGCAGCAGCCACTAATGACTAATTTTTTAGTTATTAAAAGCATTTGGTTGCTTAGAAAATATTGATTCCACTTTGGCATTTATAGATTGTAAGTAAATTAAGTAATTCTTTAATACCAAAATTAAAATTATTTTTAGACTTTAATTAACATTATTCTCACCTGAGAATAATTATAAGTTTGTTCCAAAAAAAAGGTGGAACGGCAGTTCCAGCCTTATACCAGCTTATTCCAGAAATTCGAGAACTACTATTATCATATACCAAACGCAGCGTTTGGAAATAAAGGAAGGAACAAAAGCTTATTCCTCCATTTATTTCCGAACCAAACGCTAAGTTTTTCAGCTAGCAAATAGCAATACTACAACTGTACTGCTAATTAAATTTGATTAGAAACTATTAGTAAACTAATTAAGTTACATTAACCTATTAATCCATGCATATATCTCTTAGCAGTAACCCAGAGTTCATATATAAATGCTGAATATAGAAGGGTGGGCCCTACTATTACTTTGTTCTTGATCGGCATTGTTTGGTTATGGAATGGAAATAAGGGGAATAAGGGTCTTATTAATATTCCCCTTCTTGTTCCCAAACACAAAAAATTCTAGTTCCCTTCTTAAAATGTTATTCTAGAGTAATCCGTTAAAAGTGGGTGGAATTGTTGTTCCACCATTCACATTAATTCTTCCACTTATACCTATATTAATTTAATAATAAAATATATTTAATTAATGTAATGTATATTAATTTATTTACTATTTAATTCGATAAATAATTAATCATTCATTTATTAATTTAATAAATATTTAATTAACTATATGAGTAATTAATTTATTATATTAATTAGCTAATTAAAAAATTAATTATTTCATATTATATATGTTTATGCAATAAGTAATATTTATATTGATTAACTAATTAATATTTTACTAATCTAATTATTTTCTTAACTAACTATCTAATTATTAAAAACTAATAATTAACTAATTGATTAATTAATTTATTAAATTACTTGTGATTGATTAATTTATTAATTAATATTTATGGTTATCTAGTAGTATTCACGACAAATTAATTAATAAAATTAAACTATTATTTAATTAATATTTTTATATTAATTAATTAGCTAAAAAAATATTATTATTTAAAAATTATAATTATTTTTATTTTTATTATTTCAATCTAATTATTCAAATACCATTACTTATATTTTTAAGAACAATTTAATTATTTTCGAACTAAACTATACCCATTGGAAACGCTAGGTAGCTCTTTGAAGCGACCAGGAGATCCCAATGCATGATCTCCTTTTTTTTTTTCTGCCACTGTCTTTAATTCCACGTGAACAACAACATTAGATGGTGGATCCATCGACATATATTCCTTCCCTTTTCGTGGTCACCGGACACATATCTCTTCTTTTAAGAGTACTGTTGAGTGATGCTTTCGATCATTTTGTTCTCTCAACCAAGGACAAAAATAATAATAAAAAATAAAAAATAGAAAACCGAATAAGAAGTGATGTAGTACTCATTAATGGCTTTTACCATTCAACAACGTTACAGATCAGAAATGATACGTTCAAACAACGGCATCATCGCACGCAAGAAGAAATGATAGCCAGCTTACTTTAACTGGGGCTTCTTGTTCTCTTGTTGTTGTTGTGGAGTGCCCGGCCTCACAGTAATTAATCGCACAAATGGAGTAGTGCTGCAGCATTGGATATATAACTAAGTACGTGCATAATACTATTTGCGACGTGATATATATATATATATATATATATATATATATATATATATATATATATAGTTCCAGTATGGTGCTTGTAAAAGCACCAAACACTTGGTGCTTGTAAGTTTTTTACCGTTAGATCTACTCCTCGGATCATTTTCAACCATTAGATTAAGTACCAAGTTTGTCACGCTCCGAGACCGCTACCCATTTGGTCCGGTTCGGGCACGTCGAACAGACATCGAACGGACAGCATCTCCCCTGTCCGCCCAAAACTCAAGCACGGGATCATGTATAAGAATTCCCCCGGAAATAATTTAATACATATATAATCCATACAACGACAATAGAAGCACCATAAGTGCGTAACAACAAGAGCAAGTAACACAAATATCTATACAAGTGCATAAAAAGAGAGTTCTATTTATTACATCATGATTTGTACATTTATACAATTTACATTTTCGATTCATCCAAAATATAGATACAGCTTCATTCACATCTCTCCAAAATGCATCTCACAACCTATACATCATCTACTCTCATATATGTAGGCACCTCTAATGCAACTGGAGGGATACTAATGCTAGGGCGCTAAGCCCTTACCGCGATCCTCGCCCGGAGCGCTCGTACTCGGCCCTGCAATAAAGTGGGGTGAGAACTATTGTCCATATTTCACAGTGGGTTCGGCCGCCAACTCCGCCGATCTCCCCACTAGGTCCAAGTGGGCACAAACAGATAGATAGGTAGATAGATATATGAAAGCAGTAACAACATAGTAAGAAAGTTATGCTACTGTGCCCGAATCATATACAATGTATGCATGCACAATGTGATTAATAAAGTAATCAACTAACATGTCACTATGTCCAAGAAGTAATATTGTTTACTTGTTCATCAATTCTTTTGGCTTATCCAATCCTTGGCCAACCCGGAGGTTCGCCCACGACTCACATGCATCTCGTGGTAAGGAGACTCAACTCCCTCACAAACCCGAGACCGTCTGCGGGGCCCCATAAGGCTATCCCAGGGACCCATAAGACTATCCCTCATGTGACAAAACTCCGGAGCGCACACTTGTGAGGAGCAACCAACACAAGTTCTGAACAGACAGCGAGTATGATCCAATCCTCTCAACTCGATAATACCCTACCCACTAGGGCTAACAGTCACTCGGGAACCCACCTATCCCAATGTCCATATGCAAGTGTTTAACTACACTAAGTTCTTATTCAATGACTCATCACTAGGGAATCCGCCTATCCCTAAGTTCACATGTCAAGTGTCATTTTTACACTAAGTTATATGCTACTCGTTCTGTTGTCATTGTTATTTACATGCCACTCGTTATGTCTTATCAACCATCGAGTCCATCTCTTATCTCAGCACTATAGGATTCAATGTCTCGACCCAATC
This sequence comes from Ananas comosus, assembly GCF_001540865.1. NCBI lineage: Eukaryota > Viridiplantae > Streptophyta > Magnoliopsida > Poales > Bromeliaceae > Ananas > Ananas comosus. The sequence continues at coordinate 19,932,306 of NC_033621.1, forward strand.
CTTATCTATCCATTATATCAAGCATTCAACTCACACTAATGATATTGTCTAGAAAAGCATAAGGAAAAAGGAATTCCACATTTATCCTACAATGCATATATGCAAGAGATGCAAGATTTAAAAGGCACTAAGACATAAAGAGGAGCCCGGTTGCTTCGGGATGACACCACCCACCTTGTGGCGTTGTCACAACTGTAGGAATGAAGTTCGCCGATTTTACAACGTCGTCTCGGCCTCCTAGGCTGAAACGAAACTCGGAAGACCCCTTTTTGCCGTAACTTTGCACTCGCTCGACGAATCGTCGAACCGTCTTCGCCTACGCGTTTAAACACCTAGCAGTTAGGTTTACACTTGATCAATTTAGATCAATACCCAACAAATCACAAAACCCCATTTTTGGAGCCCTAACTTGCAATTATGTAAGAATCAAACTCTAAATCCTCAAACTCATGCATAAAGCATCTCTTTAGCATGCTAGAGTTCTATTTAAACCAATTCTAGAGTATAAAGTCCAAACCCTAGAAGTTCACCATGATTGAGCTTCAAGCTTTCCTCCAAAAGCTAGCTCCAAGGTGTAGAGGAAGAAGAAGAAGATGAAGATCCCTCTCCTTGCTTGCTTCTCCACCAAATCCCTTCTCTTCTTCACCTTCTAGAGAGAGAGGAAGAGAGATTAGAGGAAGAGAGGCTTTAGGTTTGTATTTAGAGTTGAGGAAATGAGAAGAGAGAGAGCATACTCTCATATAGCCTCTACTTATGCTACAATTGCATAAAAACCCCTCAACTTTGCTTTCATGACACAGCCCATCTCGGGTAGATTGGGGCTACGGGGACCGGTCTCTCCCTACCAGGGACCGGTCCCTCAAGACCTCCCCAAATCTACGCGTTCGGGAACCAGTCCCTATGGCCCGGGGACTGGTTGCATCACGCGTCGCCGCAACCACCAGCCGATGGGACCGGTTCCTGAGAGCAAACCCGCGCAGACTATGTTCGGAAACCGGTCCCTCCCACAAGGGACCGGTCCCCGAGAGTAAATCTGCCAAGTGCAGGATTTCATATCATTTGCTCTCGCAGACTCCATTCCAATGCACCTTTGGCCATTTTGATGCCTTCGGCTTTTCCGAAGCACACCAAGTCGACAATCAGTCGATTCTAACTGAAGTCCAACTCTAGTATTTCGAGAATTTACTTCCTTACATCCTCCCCACCTTTAAAAGAGTTTCGTCCTCGAAACGAACTCAATTCTTAATTAAACTCGAACTTAATTCATACCTTACTCACGCCTCAAAAAGATGAGGGTACTTCGCTTTCATTCCGTCCTCAAGTTCCCACGTAGCTTCGCGATCGTTATGCTTGGTCCATCGAACCTTGACGTAGGGAATTTCGCGATTTCGCAACTTTCGTACTTCTCGAGCAATAATCAACGCCGGATATCCTTATAGCTCAAGTCCTCGCGTAATTCCGGCGGTTCATATGATAATACATGCTCGGGATCGTGGATATATTTGTGGAGTTTGGAGACATGAAAGACATTGTGAACATCGGCGAGTTTCGGCGGCAATGCGAGCCGATAAGCCACCGCACCAATCCGCTCCAACACCTCGTATGGTCCAATGTATCGGGGACTCAACTTTCCCCGCACTCCGAACCGCTTCACGCCTCTCATGGGCGACACCTTTAAGAAGATGCAGTCGCCCACCATGAATTCCAAATCTCTACGGCGCTTATTAGCATAACTCCTTTGGCGAGCGAGACGGACTTTCTCCTCCGCCTCTCGCAAAACATTGGGGCCTAGAACCGCACGCTCGCCTACCTCACTCCAATGAATAGGAGATCGGCACTTCCCCGTAAAGAGCTTCGAACGGTGCCATCCCTATGCTAGTCTGATAACTGTTGTTGTAGGCGAACTCGGCCATCGGCAAATGATTACTCCAACTGCCCTTGTAATCAATGACACACGCCCGCAACATATCCTCCAGAATTTGTATAGTCCTCTCTGACTGTCCATCTGTCTGAGGATGAAAAGCAGTGCTGAAATCGAGCCGTGTGCCCAACGCTTCTTGCAGGCTCTTCCAAAAATGCGAAGTGAACCGGGGGTCTCGATCCGATACGATTGACTTTGGCACCCCGTGCAACCTCACAATATCATCAAGGTATACCTGCGCTAGCCTATCACCTGCCCTAGTCATGTGGATCGGTAGAAAGTGTGCCGACTTCGTCAAACGATCCACAATCACCCAGATTGCATCATGGCCACTCGATGAACGAGGCAAGCCGACCATGAAGTCCATGGTCACATCCTCCCATTTCCAAGTGGGGATAGGTAAACTCTAAAGCTTTCCCGCTGGAAATCGGCGCTCTGCTTTGACCTGCTCGCATACTAAGCACTACGCCACATAGCGTCCAATATCGACTTTCATTCCCGGCCATCAATAATGCTGTTTCAGATCTTGATACATCTTGGTGCCGCCCGGGTGGATGCTATAAGGCGACCAATGCGCTTCCTTCAGAATCAGCTTTCGAATTTCTTCATTGTCCGGTACACACCACCGGTTCCAAAACCGAAGCACACCCTCGGTGTCTACACTGAAATCGCCGGCGCGTCCACTCTCGATGTAGCGCCGTACCTTTTGGAGAGCTGGATCTGCAGGTTGCAATCCTTTAATCCTCTCCAACAGGGTTGGTTGGACAACGAGAGTTGACAACAGAGCCGGAACCTCTGGAGCTACAACCTCGAGAACAATCCGCCCCATTTCCTTCCATAGGGGCTCCTAATTCATGACCCACATCGCGAGGTTCTCCGCCGACTTTCTACTAAGTGCATCAACGACTACATTCGCCTTCCCAGGGTGGTAGAGAATATCGAGATCATAATCCTTGGGCAGCTCTAACCACCGCCGTTGTCGCATGTTCAACTCCTTTTGCGTGAACAAATACTTTAGACTCTTGTGGTCAGTATACACTTCGCAACGCGCGCCATACAAGTAATGCCTCCTCAACTTGAGAGAAAATACCACCGCGGCTAACTCCAAGTCATGGACAGGATAGTTCTTCTCACAGCTTTTCAACTGACGGGACGCATACGCGATCACCTTCCCGCCTTGCATCAGAACACACCCCAATCCTGAATAGGACGCGTCACTGTAAACCACAAAGTCCTCATCTGGCACCGGTAAAGCAAGCACCGGAGTCGAAGTCAACTTCTCCTTCAACTCGTTGAAACTCTAGTCGCATTCCTCACTTCAAACAAACTTGGTGTCCTTCTGAGTCAAACGGGTAAGTGGAATAACTATTTTCGAGAAACCCTCCACGAACCATCTATAATAGCCTGCCAAGCCCACGAAGCTTCGAACCTCCGTGACATTAGTCGGGCGCGGCCAATCTTTGATCGCCTCCACTTTCCTCGGGTCAACAGATATACCACCCTCGGAAATAACATGCCCCAGAAATGCGACCTCTCGGAGCCAAAAATCGCACTTCTTTAACTTTGCATACAACTTCTCCTCCCCGCAGGATTTGAAGCACTAGCCTTAGATGCTCGGCATGCTCCTCGTCACTACGTGAATAGACCAAAATGTCGTCTATAAAAACCACGACGAATCGGTCCAAGTACTCCTTGAAGACACGGTTCATTAAATCCATGAATGCTGCCGGGGCGTTCGTGAGCCCAAACAGCATGACCGTAACTTCATAGTGCCCATACCGCGTGCGGAACGCGGTCTTCTGAACATCTTTCGGCTTTATCTTCAGCTGGTGATAACCGGACTGTAAGTCTATCTTTGAGTACACACACGACCCCTGCAGTTGATCAAACAAATCATCGATTCAGGGCAGTAGGTACTTATTCTTGATCGTGACCTTGTTCAACTCGCGATAATCCACACAGAGTCAAAACGATCCATCTTTCTTCTGCACAAATAATATCGGGGCTCCCCACGGTGACACACTCGGCCTGATGAATTCCTTGTCGAGGAGATCTTGCAATTGAGCCCTCAACTCCTTTAACTCAGCCGGCGCCACCCGATACGGGGCCTTTGAGATCGGCGCCGTTCCGGGGATCAAGTCTATCACAAACTCGATCTTTCGATTAGGCGGCATCCCCGGTAACTCCGTAGGAAACACGTCCAGAAATTCCCGAACCACCGACAACTCCTCGAGTACCGGAACTACTCGATCCACTTCCACGACGGTCGCCAAATAAGCCACGCAACCGCTGTTAACCAATTTCCTCGCTCTCATCGCAGACACCGTCGCGACGAAGCATGAGCTCTTGCACGCTCGATATGTGAACTCCTCCTGTCCTGGCTCCCGAAACGTTACCACCTTATGTCTACAATCAATAGACGCGTAGTATTTCGAAAGCCAGTCCATGCCCAGTATAATGTCGAAGTCTTTTAACCTCTTGAGCATCAACATCCGAATTGGCATGATCCAGTCGCCTACTTGAACTGGACACGTCGGACATTCCTTACAAATAACGAACGCACCCCCGGGGCCCTCTACTCGCCAGGTGCTCTTACTTGCATGAATGCCAATGTCATGCATTTGTGCAAATGATCTACTAATGAATGAATGCGTGGCACTTGTATCAAACATAGCCCTGGAGCGAACTCCGTCAATTAAAACCATACCTGCCACGACGTGGCGCTCCTCGGCTTCAACAGACTATTCGGCTTGAGCGGCGAATACCCGTCCGCTCAGAGCCAATCGCGTCATCTCAAGCTGACGTAGCGCCATCGCACGTCCAGCCGATGCTGCTGCCGGTGGGGTTCCTCTATAGTGGGCCGGAGTCGCTGGAGCCGATGCAACGGACGGGGCAAGCAAGGCTCCTCCAGGACAGTCACAAATAAAGTGTCCCTCTTGCCCACACTTGAAGCATTTCCCCTGCCACTGATTGCAACGCGACGCGGGGTGGTCTCCACCACAAATGACACACCGCGGCGCTCCACGGCCTATGGACTGCGATCGCGGATACTTCAGGGGCTTCTTGGAACTGGATTGTCCCCCCGAACCACCGCCTTGACGCTTCTTTCCCTTGTCCTTTGACTCGGCCATCACCTCACGCTCCTCTCGCACGTGGGCATCACCGTGCTCCGCCCACAATGCTCGGTCAAATATCTCGGCAAAGGTCGTGAGCTTGAACAGTTGCACGGCCCTATATGTCCCTGGCCGAAGCCCTCGCAAAAACCAATCGGCTCGGTCCCGATCATCTCAAACAACATCCGGGACACAATCTATGATATGGGAGAATTCCTGTTCATAGTCCGCTACTGAACGATCCCCCTGTCTCAACTTACGAAACTTCTCCTGTAGTTTCCGTTTCACAGTGTCGGGGAAGTAATTTGCGAACATTGTTTTCTTAAACTCCTCCCATAACATCAGCGGAAGGTCGGAAGATGGTCTCGCTTCACCCGCTTCCACCATACCTTCGCCGCCTTCTCGAGGCAATGGGTGGCGAGGTATACTTTATCCTTCTCCAAGGTGGATAAGTCCTCAAAGAGCGTCTCCATTGAGTCAACCCACGACTCCACCATCGACGGCTCCACCTTCTCCCCCTCGAAAATAGGTAGATCGAACTTCCTGAACTTGATAAGAGCCGCCAACGCATGCTCCCGTACCACCTCCTCGGCCGCCGCATCGAGTGTCGCCGAACCCCAGGCCGCCGGATGAACACTCGCCGGCGGGGGACGTGCCGCCACCGGAACCGCCGCTATGCCCTCACCCTCAGCCGCCTCAGGCACGCGTGCCGAGGGGGCGAGCGGATCACGACCTTCAGTCGCCATCGCGGTCGCTGCCGCAACCTGCTGCTCCATAAGCTCTTGGAGCCGCTCGAACCGACTCTCTTGGCGCTGCACCACGCCAGCTAGCGCAGTCATTTGCACCCGCAACTCTTGCACTTCGCGAGATCCAGCTTGCGCGGGCACCTCAAAAGGCGGTGCCGGAACGGATCTACGCGTGTAGCGCCTTCGGGACATTAGCTCCTGAAACATAACCAACTTGGTTAATCACCTTAACCCTTAAAACCTCATCGCACTTACAAAACAACGCGACTCGACATCGCAATTAGGCGGAAGCACACAAGTGTACTCATTCTAGACTTTTAGTGTCATGTTGTCGGCCGCAAACACAACCACTGCGAGTCGAGGACTCATACCACTTGAATCTGTTTCCAGTCATTACTAGAAACATAGTTCAATCCTGACCCAATCGATCAACTCCCACCACATCATAGGCTCACGTCTCACTCACGCACCTATAGCCTTAAGGTTTCCATCCTAGGGCCTCCTAGGTCACTCCTAGACTTCTCTCTTTACTTGCTCTTACTTGCTGCTCTGATACCACAAACACCTGTCACGCCCCGAGACCGCTACCCATTTGGTCTGGTTCGGGCACGTCGAAGACGTCGAACGGACAGTACCTCCCCTATCCGCCCAAGGCTCAAGCACGGGATCACGTACAAGAATTCCCCTAGGAACAATTCAATACATACATGATACATACAACGACAATAGAAGCACCACAAGTGCATAACAACAAGAGCAAGTAACACAAGTATCTATACAAGTGCATAAAAAGAGAGTTCTATCTATTACATCATGATTTGTACATTTATACAATTTACATTTTCGTTTCATCCAAAATGTAGATACAGGTTCATTCACATCTCTCCAAAATGCATCTCACAACCTATACATCATCTACTCTCATATGTGTAGGCACCTCTAATGCAACTGGAGGGATACTAATGCTAGGGCACTAAGCCCTTACCGCGATCCTCGCCCGGAGCGCTCGTACTCGGCCCTGCAATAAAGTGGGACGAGAACTATTGTCCATAGTTCCTAGTGGGTTCGGCCGCCGACTCCGCCGATCTCCCCACTAGGTCCAAGTGGGCACAAGCAGATAGATAGGTAGATAGATATATGAAAACAGTAACAACATAGTAAGAAAGCTATGCTACTGTGCCCGAATCATATACAATGTATGCATGCACAATGTGACAAATAAAGTAATCAACTAACATGCCACTATATCCAAGAAGTAATATTGTTTACTTGTTCATCAATTCTTCTGGCTTATCCAATCCTTGGCCAACCTGGAGGTTCGCCCACGACTCACATGCATCTCATGGTAAGGAGACTCAACTCGCTCACAAACCCGAGACCGTATGCGGGACCCCATAAGGCTATCCCTCATGTGACAAAACTTCGGAGCGCACTTTTGTGAGGAGCGACCAACACAAGTTCTGAACAGACAGCGAGTATGGTCCAACCTCTCAACTCGAGGATACCCTATCCACTAGGGCTAACAGACACTCGGGAACCCACCTATCCCAATGTCCATATGCAAGTGTTTAACTACACTAAGTTCTTATTCAATGACTCATCACTAGGGAATCCGCCTATCCCTAAGTTCACATGTCAAGTGTCATTTTTACACTAAGTTATATGCCACTCGTTCTGTTGTCATTGTTATTTACATGCCACTCGTTATGTCTTATCAACCATCGAGTCCATCTTTTATCTCAGCACTATAAGATTCAATGTCTCAACCCAATCCTTATCTATCCACGATATCAAGCATTCAACTCATACTATGATATTGTCTAGGAAAGCATAAGGAAAAAGAAAATGCACATTTATCCTACAATGCATATATGCAAGAAATGCAAGATTTAAAAGGCACTAAGATATAAAAAGGAGCCCGGTTGCTTCGGGATGAAACCACCCACCTTCTGGCGTTGTCACAACTCTAGGAATGAAGTTCGCCGATTTTATGATGTAGTCTTGGCCTCCTAGGCGGAAACGAAACTCCGAAGACTCCTTTTTGCCCGTAACTTTGCACCCGCTAGACAAATTGTCGAACCGTCTTCGCCTACGTGTTTAAACACCTAGCAATTAGGTTAACACTTGATCAATTTAGATCAATACCGAACAAATCACAAAACCTCATTTTTGGAGCCCTAACTTGCAATCATGCAAGAATCAAACTCTAAATCCTCAAACTCATGCATAAAGCATCTCTTTGGCATGCTAGGGTTCTATTTAAACCAATTCTAGAGTATAAAGTCCAAACCCTAGAAGTTCACCATGATTGAGCTTCAAGCTTACCTCCAAAAGCTAGCTCCAAGGTGTAGCGGAAGAAGAAGAAGATGAAGATCCCTCTCCTTACTTGCTTCTCCACCAAATCCCTTCTCTTCTTCACCTTCTAGAGAGAGAGAGGAAGAGAGATTAGAGAGAGAGAGAGGCTTTAGGTTTGTATTTAGAGTTGAGAAAATGAGAAAAGAGAGAGAGCATACTCTTATATAGTCTCTACTTATGCTACAATTGCATAAAAACCCCTCAACTTTGCCTTCATGACACAGCCCATCTTGGGCAAATTGGGGCTGCGGGGACGGTCTCTCCCTGCCAAGGACCGGTCCCTCAGGACCTCCCCAAATCTACGCGTTCGGGAATCGGTCCCTCTGGCCCGAGGACCAGTTGCATCACGCGTCGCCGCAACCACCAGCCGATGGGACCGGTCTCTCCCTGCCAGGGACTGGTCCCTGAGAGCAAACCTGCGCAGGCCATGTTCAGGAACCAGTCGCTCCCGCCAGGGATCGGTCCCCGAGAGCAAATCTGCCAAGTACAGGTTTTTCACATCATTTGCTCTCGCGGACTCCATTCCAATGCACTTTTGGCCATTTTGATGCTTTCGGCTTTTCTGAAGCACACTAAGTCAACAATCAGTCGATTCTAACCGAAGTCCAACTCTCGTATTTTGAGAATTTACTTCCTTACAAAGTTATTATATAGAATTGAGCTCCTATGCTTTTAAAAGTATCAAGTTTTTGGTGCTTGTAGATTTTTAGCCATTGGATTACGAGATATGCGGTTAGGATNGCTTAGATTTTTGATCAACCGTTGGTCGTTTCGTCGCTTGAGGCTTCGGTTGAACTTTACGTTCAGGTTTAGAAGTTCGATTCTTTTAAAGTACCTGACTCACTTGATTTCTCTTTTGATTCCGCAGGGGAAGTCAAGTTGTAGATGATATCACTTGAGGTTTAGACATTGCTGATTGTTTCTTCTTTTCTTTGTTTAGGCAATTCCTTTTGATGTGTCCTTTGATGCCACATTTATGACATACCTTCTCTTTCGAAATTGTTCAGACTTTAGAAGTTGATTTTGAATCCTTCTCAACGTATGTCCATTCATAACTAAGGCCCATCTTGTTTGTTTGACCCAATCCAAGCATTTGATCCAATTTCTTAGATCCCGATGAAAACTTTTGAATATCGGTTTGGAGTTGACGAACTTGGTCAATCAAGGCTTGATTGGACTTGTGCGATTCATGAAATTGATGCTCCAAAAATCCAATCTTGTCGTTAGAAGATTTGATCGTTGATTCCGCTTCATTAAGCTTCTCTTGGAGGTCCGAATTATTTTTCAAAATTGATTCCCTTTCCTCCTCAAGAGCTTTGTTCGTGGTCTTCAAGTTGTTGTTTTCCTCTTCGAGATTCAACAAACGACGCCTCAACTTCTTATTAAGTTTAGCCATCTTCTTTGATTCAATAAGAAGTTGATTGTATGCTTCCGCTATGTCGTCGTCGTTTGATTCCTCCTCGCTTTCGCCATTGTCGCTCGAAGAATCATGCGAAGAAAGAGAAATATTGGAATTAGTAGCAATGGAGGATAAACACACAACGTTAGACGAAGTCAAGGTAGATTTAGCAAATAAAGCAAGATTTCCATTCTTTTCTTCGTCACTTGAACTTGAATCACTTGAAGTTGTATCATCCCACGTCTTTGCTTGCAAAGCCTTTTGCTTATAAGCCTTCTTTGAAGGACAATCCGTCGCGATGTGGCCGTAGCCTTTGCACTTGTAGCATCGGATCTCGCCTTCAAATTCTTCCTTTTCTTTTGAAGCCTTTGCACGCTTCTTCTCGTTAGAAGATGAAGACTTAGGAAACGTTTGTTGCTTCGAAGATGAAGGTTTATTCGATTTGCTCTTTCGGAAATTCTGGCGAAACTTTTTCGTGAGAAGCACAAGTTGATGTTCAAATTCGGCAAGCGATACATCTTCATCGGATTCCGAATCGTCTTCTTCTTTCTTTGTAGATTTCAATGCGACCCCTGTGCTTTTAGAAGAAGACTTGACAAAAGATTGATTAGTAGGAAAAGTCATTTCATAAGTTTGTAATGCACCTACTAATTCCTCGACTTTCATCTCGTCCGGATGTTTGACCGTTTCGATCGCGGCTACTTTAGCCCGAAAACGTTCCGGAAGAGTTCGAAGAATTTTACGAACAACTTTAGCATCAGGGATCTTCTCTCCCAAATTAGCACATGTGTTAATAATATCTTGAAGTCTAGTATAGTAATCGGTGAAAAATTCATGCTCCTCCATACGAAGAGAATCAAATTGACTAGTCAACATTTGGAGCTTTTGAATTTTTACTAAACTAGTACCTTCACGTGTAATTTGTAGAGTGTCCCAAATTTCCTTGGCGGTTTCACACGCCGAAACGCGAGTAAACTCCGTTTGTGACAATGCATTAAATAAAGCGTTTATGCCCTTGCCATTAAACGAAGATGACTCGTTTTCATCTTTCGTCCACTTGGTCCGTGGTTTTGGCGTTTCAACATTCTCGACCTTTTTAATAGGATGTTTCCATCCAAATTCAATAGATTGCCAAACACGCTCATCGATTGCAATTAGAAAAGCTCTCATGCGAACTTTCCAATAGGCATAGTTTGTGCCATCGAAAAGCGGTAGTCGATTAATGTTTCCACCTTCGGCCATTAGATAAACAATTTATCTAGATCCCGCTCTGATACCAATTGAAAGTTTTGAGGAGCCCAAGGATCTATCTAGATTGTATCTATCACCTAGAGGGGGGTGAATAGGTGTACCGGCCAAAAAACCACAAATCTCGATGCAATAAAAATAAATGCGGAAAATAAAAAGCACACCGAGATTTACGTGGAAAAACTCCAACTTGGAGAAAAACCCACAGGACCAACACGCGAAAAAAATAATCCACTAAGAGCAAAGATTACAAGGTGATTACCGACTCCACGGACTCAACATCTCTTAACCTCCTATGGATCTCGCGCAGTCCTCCGGGTTGTCCATGCCCTCACGTCTGAATCCACGAACGCCTTGCTCACGTCCGAATCCACGAACGCCACTCGAATCCACAAGCCCACGATCCGAATCCACGAACCGCCGTCAAACACGCCGAATCCACGACGCCATCATGAAGAACATCATGTGTATGGTGATCCTTCGCTTAAAGTATTGATGAAAACCAGGAAAGAGAACTCCAAGCGAAGCGGAGATCAAATCGACATATTGATATGAAAATCCAATCTCTCGATTTGATCTAAAAGAGGCCGTTTGTAGAAAATAGGTTTTAGATGAAATCCGAGCCTCTAGGGTTTCTCAAACATGTATTTTCGTGATACTTGATATATTAGAGAAGCCCAATAGCTTATTTATAAGTGAAGTAGAAGATGTCATTATTCCTATAGACCAAGGCTGTAGAAATATGGAGACAATGCTTGAGGATTTATTTGGGCATGTAGCAAACTCCTCAAATATTAACACAAGTGATAGAGAGTGTACTAATCCTGAAGATACTATTCCTGAAGCGTAAAATTATTATCGATTGTTAGAAGAATGTAGACAAGACATATATCCGGGATGCAAATGATATTCAAAATTATCTTTTTTAGTACATTTGTTGAATCTCAAATGTCTCAATGGTTGGACTGATAAGTCAGTTACAATGTTGTTAGAGTTTTTGATTGACTTGCTACCAAATAATGCAAATATTCCAAAATCATATTACGAGGCAAGAAAGATAATTAAAGATTTAGGATTGGATTATGTGAAGATTGATGCTTGTAAGAACGACTGCGTGCTCTTTCGGAAGAAACTTGCAAATAATGATACATGCCCTACATGTGGTGAGTCTAGGTGGATCTCGAGCAGCAGAGAAGAAGAAGCAAACTCAAGAAAGCGAAAACAAATTCCTCATAAAGTTTTGCGTTTTTTTCCACTTACATCGAGATTACAAAGATTGTACATGAATAAAGAGATGGCCGGTAATATAAGGTGGCATATTGATAGTCGACAAAACAATGGAATTTTACGGTATCCTGCTGATTCATTGGCTTGGAAGCATTTTTATCATAACCATCCTGAGTTTGCAATAGAGCCACGTAATGTAAAATTGGGATTAGCAAGTGATGGGTTTAACCCCTTTGGAAATATGAGCACCACACATAGTTTTGGCCTATTATTCTAGTTCCATACAATCTACCCCCATGGTTGTGCATGAAAAATGATTATTTCATGATATCACTGCTAATTCCTGGTCCAAAAGCTCCCAGTAATGACATTGATGTATATCTGGAACCTTTAGTTGATGAGTTGAATGATTTGTGGAAAGAAGGGGTTAGGACATATGATGCATCCAAAAATGAAAACTTTACGATGCGTGCTACTATTTTTTGGACTATAAATGACTTTCCAGCATATGCCAATTTCTCTGGTTGGAGCACGAAAGAAACTCTAGCATGTCCTTGTTGCAACAAGGATACCGTTTCGATGAGATTGAAGTACGGAAAAAAGTTTTGCTATATAGGTTATCGTCGTTTTTTGTTGCATGATCATAAATGGCGAAACGAAAAAAAATCATTTGATGGAACAAAAGAGATTCGTCTTGCACCTAAGACTTTTTCCGGTCATGAAGTGCTACAACAATTGAGCCAAATGAAGTAGGTAATTTTTGGGAAGGTAAATAAGAAAAGGAAACGCTCTCAACAGGAAATATGCCATTTAAATTGGTGAAAACATAGCATTTTCTTCAACTTGCTATACTGGCATACAATGTTGATACAACACAATTTGGATGTTATGCATGCAGAGAAGAATATTGGTGATAATCTAATTGACACACTAATGAATATAGATGGAAAATCCAAAGATAATCTAAATGCACGAAAGAATTTGATGGCGATGGGTTTAAGAAAGGAGCTTCACTTGATACCAATACAAGGGAAGGAGATAGACACACAAACGTGTTCAAACAATTGCTAACAGCAAAACATATAAAATGCCTAGTGCTTTTAACACACTATCGAAAGATAAAAGACAATCATTTTGTCAATTTCTAATGGATTTGAAGCTTCCAGATGGATTTTCGTCAAACATTTCTAGATGTGTCAATAAACATGAAGGTAAACTTCAAAACTTGAAGAGTCATGACATTTATTGTTTATACATCGCCACCTCCCATTAGGTATTCGTGGATTGTTAAGAAAGGATATTTCTAATACCTTAATTGAGTTTAGTGCCTACATTAGAGAATTATGCTCAAAATCATTAAGAATGAGTGATTTGGACCGACTTGAAAACTCAATTGCATTGACTTTGTGCAAACTTGAGAGAATATTTCCTCCCACATTCTTTGATATAATGGTTCACCTATCAATTCATCTTGCAACTGAGGCGAAAATTGCTGGCCCGGTCCAATATAGATGGATGTACCCATTTGAAAGGTATATTTTCTATTCTTCATATATATATATATATATATATATATTATTTTAAAGAACATGGTATTAATATTATATTGAATAGGTGTAAGCACTGAGATTTTGGCAGTGTAGCTAAATTCTCTGTTGACGATATTTTTGTGTGTATTTTAATTACAAAATCACTCGTTAAGTTTCGGAAGAAAACGAGTTTGAATGGAGAAGTTACGCGACTTTTACTTTCCACTTAAACTGAATAGTAACTCGGTTTTTTCGGAGAGTCCACGGTGTAGAGATGGCTTCCAGTGCGTATAGGTCTCCATTCATAGTGATCCAATAGCTCGCTTTGAACGGTTCAACCTTTCTGGAACCAGTGGCGTTATGCACGGATTTCGAAAAAACTGGAAATACGTATATTATATGTATTTGTGTGTAGTTTTGCCTTTTGGGGAGAGGATAGGTTTTGTCATGAATCCGTGACCAAACAAGGCAAAACAAAATCGTGAGTTTGTTGTCTCTGTCGTGCTAATCGCACTGGTGTGATCCATTCGCAAATCTGACGGAGGAATCTCCTAATATCGCGCATTGATCGAGGAGGGATTTTAGATGGCAAAATGATAGGATTTTATGTAAATATAGGAACTTTTATGCAATTGCGCACCTTATGTGTCACGCCCCGGGACCCGGCATAGGCCCGCCCGGTGCGCGCCCAGACCCGCCATATGTCTACACATATAAGGCGTCTACACAAAAGCGGAAGAGTAAAGCATGAGAAGATCTATAACTAGAGATATCAGAGCAAGTATATAGCTAGGTTCTAACATCAGGTAGAATCAAAAGAAAATCATACTACTAAAGCATAAAGTAAACTGATACATCGTAAATCAGAAGATACAAAAATAGGGTGGTCTCTATAACCAGGTACAAAACTCTCACAACCTCTCTAAAAGAAAACAAAAGAGAGGTGGGCCACCTATCACCAAGTCCCTCGATAGCTAACTCGAGGCGAAACCTTTCCCGCGATCCCGAGCCTCTCCCGGAGTGGAAGGCTCTGAAAGGAAACATAAAACAGGGGGCATGAGAATGTATAATTTATAGTTCCCAGGGGCAATTTTACTGACCTGCCACCAAACTGCAGCCACATAGGCCAAAAGAGAGCAGATAAAGTTAATAGAATTTTGAACTGCGGTTAAATGAACATACTAATAAGATGCCTACTTCTAGCTATGCCAGGACGCTGCTCGGAATGCAACATGAACAGTACATCTCTCTACCTGTTCGTATTGCCTAGTACTTAAAAACAATAATGCTATGATGGCAGACGTCCTGTAATACTATTGAAGATATGAGTGAGGTGCCTATTCAAATACGACTACTATCTAGTAGTGTACTTCCTGGCAACCAAGTACACTACCATGCCTAATGCTGTTCTCTCGATACCGTCAAGTATCCTATGAATCTCAATGTACCGACCGATCTGCCCGTAGCATGTTACTGGAATCCAAGCTTACTATGAACCGTTTATAGTCATTATCAACTTGTTGTTATTATAGATTTTGGTTCAAATTCTCATTTCAGGATTACACGGGTGTGTCCGGTCCTACCCCCTTGTGGCCTAAAATGCCTCCTGTGGTGCATTTTTTAGTCCACAACCATAGTTCCGCCGTCGCCATTGGAATGTGCTCTGTCATCTCGCCAGCATCAGAACTCCCCGCTTTAGGCTTCTCAACTACCGCACGGGAGTGCGGAGATATGTCGCAGCAGGCTAACTCCGGCAGGGAGTGCGGCTTGTAGGGGACGACGTACAAGCATGGTGGAATGAGCACAAATGCAAGCAGCATGGTTCAAAACCTCAAGTACCGACATCATTCATGTCTCTAACATTTCTTCAACAGTCCACTACAACCAAAGGTCTTTTACATATGTCTCAATTGAGGTTAAACCGTTTTCAATGAAATTTCCGCACCCTCCTCAATGACCTTAGCTGTTGACTAAGTCTCCACAAATCTCAAGGTGATAACGCTTCCCACATTCACTATGTCTTAGTGCCTCTTCTAGTGACATTTTATAAACATTCTGCCCCTACCTACTCCTCACCATGTTCACTTATAAGTCTACCTTTATTGACAGTTAACTGCTTCGTCTATCAAATAATAGATTAATACACATGCTCTCGCTAGCCGTTTGTTCTCATATTGCCACTATCTACTCACTGTCTCTCTCCACTGCACCTTATCCACATTTTGGACAGTAAGTTTCATCACTATATATAACATGCCAAATGCAATTTACACTATCCATCAAGGCTCTGAATTGCCACGCTTTATGACATTAGCTTGCTAATTGTCCCTTCTCTAGTCCAAGCCTGAATGCACCTTCCTTCGCACCTCTCGCGGCTTGTACATTTGGTATACGCTCTACCCTCATCCACTTAGGTTGTCTATTTACCATCGCTCAAGTATGCCGCTCTCTCGTCCAAGAGTGTAATTCGAGGTGTGCCATAAAACACCATATTGCCAACATCGATCTAATCCAATTTGTAAGTGTTCTAGACATAGCCGCTCTAGCCGGCCGCCCCAACATGAACTCCTCTACCATAGTATTTGAGGTCAATATGCATGTACTGATCCTCGCTCATTTTTAACATTCGTATAAATTCACAATAAGATGCATTATCGAACATGAGATAGTGCATGCTTTATTCATTTTACAATTACTTAAAATCCATCCAAACAATGCAGATCTTTCTCATTATTTGGCTAGCCAAAACCACCGAACGGTCGCGTGAGTCCTGGTTTCGCTCGAACGGAGCTGTCCACGATTCAAAATAACCCTAAAAGTACTAATCGCCTCGCGAGGGATACACGTCAAGGATTATGAACAATGAATCAGTGGTTAAACATTGCCTCAAGGCAAAAGCGGCTAAAGATTCACCTCAGTAGAAGAAATCTCTTCCCAAGCTCCAAATGGGAGCTTAGATCCCTTTCCAAACCAACCTAGATAAAGATTCTAATAAGATCAATGGGCTTCCATGAAGGCCTCGTAAAGTCAAAAATCCCCAAATCAAAACCCTAAATATCCATTTCTAGGGTTTGTATATCAAAAATCATGAGTAACCAACAGGGAATTCAGTAAGCAACCAAACCTGGTCGCTCCAGAGAAGCTCCGAACCACCCTAGAAAATTTAGTAGGCGTTTGAGCTCTCTACCTCTAACAAGCTCCAAAACGCCAAGCCAAGCTTCTCCATGCGAGGAAAACGCCACCACAATTAGAGCAGCAAACAGGAGAGTTTAATCACCTCAAAACCCAACCATAAATCAAAGAAAGCAAAGACGGGAGAAAAGAGACCGCTCCCTGTACCTTGCTCTCCCGTGCTACCACGCCAGGAAGAAAGCCTAGGCTTTATTTTACTAATCCCCTCCCCTGGCTCCGGCAGAGCGTCGGGCTGCCGCGTTACGGGTATCCACCTGTTTACGCGTACTCCGGTTACCTGGGCTTCCCTCGCCCACGTCCAGTCTCATTTCATGTTTCTCCCCTCCTATTCACCGATGCTCTCTCTGTCCTCTCCTGCCTCTCATCTGCTTCCCACTCTGCGGCCTGGAACCGTCTTAGAGTCAGCCTTGGCCCTCTTGTTGCCCGAATCGAACTCGGCGTTTGGGCGCCCATCTCTTCCTACTCTCTTCTGCTTTGGTCAACATCCCTTTCTGCACCTGGGCTTCCCCTCCTTCCGATTTTTTTCATGGTTTACTACCATCAGCGCTCGTCCCCCTCTGTTCGCTTTGTCCACCCGACCGTTCCAAGGCCCCCGGGTTATTCACGTTTTTCTTTCCCTCCTTCACCCCTCATGAGAGCCCGGCCCACCCGGGTGCTGGTCCCATCTAACCACGTGACCCACCCTCTCCCCCCTACGCAGCAGAGAACCTAAAATTACCCAGTTCTTTGTCGCGCACTCTTAGTAAGGCAGCACTCCAATTTGCAAAAAACGCC
The DNA here is from genome assembly GCF_001540865.1 of Ananas comosus. Lineage (NCBI taxonomy): Eukaryota > Viridiplantae > Streptophyta > Magnoliopsida > Poales > Bromeliaceae > Ananas > Ananas comosus. The sequence goes on from NC_033621.1 coordinate 19,949,810, forward strand.
CTCGCTTCGCACGCTCTCACACTCCTCGCTCACCACTGCGTTCGTACCGGGCTGTACATTATTGTCCCGTTTTTACTCGCTCACGGTCCACACCTGCTCACCACGCTTCCCAGCCTGGCCTTTCGGGTTTGGCTGAGAGAGCGGCCAAAGTCGATGGCCGTTGTACCGTACAGCCATCATCTCCACGTACGGCGTTACACAGCCCTCTTGAGGCAACCCAGACAGCTAACCAAAAATCCCGATTTTTCGGTCGTTTTCACGTGTTCGCTCCTCTAAACCTCGACTTCTCGTGATTGCGCAGCCATACGGCCGGAAAACACTGATCACGGAGCCACCAGGAAAACATCTGGAATTTAGTCTCAGCAGCACAGCATCGAATACACGCTTCAACCTCGCAATTGGCCAAAGGTCAGGACCGATCTGTTACATTCTCCCCTCCTAAAGCGAGTTCTCGCGGCCGAACTGCGGGTTACCACATCGTAACCATCCAGAGAGGATAGAAACACCTCTAACAGCGTTAACAAGTGCAGTACCCAAACCGGTCTCAAACAATGTCGGCATTGCTCTACGGCAAACACTCAATGATCCAAGTGTCGCCAGGACTGCATTAACTCAAGTCAAAATTACACGAAGGTTTCACCTTAATCCGTGTTTGAACACAAGTCCGTTCAGTTTTCCGGCGTTCACCCACTCGCACAAGTGTTTCCAAAAGTTGAATTCGAATCCTCACCTTTCTCGTCCAAGTCGAAGGGTAAAGCCGTTGCTCTGCTTTAATTACCTCGTAGAATGATGCGATTTTCATCCAATACTCAAGGGTAGAGTTCACGAATGTCTGTCTCAAAGCACAGCGTCCGCGGGGTGGGTTAAATTCCATTACTCATACTATCAAAACTCACGATCGGGACGTGCCTCATGAGACTGATATCACTCACCAAGGAGAGGTGATGCGACATCCACTCATCGGCTTATATTCCATTGATGATCCTTCAATCCAAGATCAAGTCTTCTCTCGAGATGGCACAACTGAGTGCAATTCAATCCAAGGTTAAGTATGGCGTATCCCTTTCGACTTGTTGCCGTTTGCAACGTCCATCCATCCGTTTAATCTTGCTTGGCACGAACGGTTCTAACCTAACATCCAAGGTAGCCAACCTTCCAATAGTCACAGAACCGACAAATTGTTCAACTCGCTCACCAAGGAGATCACTTAATTCCTCAATCGGCACGGCACTACGATGCCTCCACATCAATCTCAAACTCATCACTCGGGAGTACCCTCAAATCCTTTGCAATACATGGTCAGGGACTAAAGCTCAGATTCTTCATCATCCCACTAAGATCATCATCTTAGTCTCAATTCAAGTCCAAGTAAACTCTTCGCAAGCCTAAGCCAAGGGCTTAGCTTCAATAGAATGTCTCATACATTAATCATTCAGTTGCCTCAGAAGAATCATTCAAAATTCTCATCCTCAAAACTTTCCTTAGCATCGAATGCTCCAGGTGTCCATAGCCACTGAGCTCAACTCAAGTGATAGAGAGGGCTCCATCCACAGTACAAATATAACTCTCTATCAACGTCACTATGAGGTGACCATCCGCCCAAGACGTCAACCCAAACGATTCCTTCAAGCAGTTTCCATTCTCAAGATCTTGATTCCTGGTGCTTAACCGGACAAGGAAAATAGCATCCGGGTATTTTTCCTTTTCGAGTTTCCTACCACTCGGTCCAACAGTGAGGGTTTCACTCCTCGATCACGTCAATCTGCCTCTGCAGTCGATTCTCGCAAATCTTCATCGAAATACTCACGGCCATCCGCGACCGGTTGCACAAATCAATCCAAAGGCTTGGAATTGTCATTCCACAAGTCCTTAACACTGGTGGAGTACCACAGGCTCAAGCAATATCACAATAATTCTCGTGATGTTCCAACCCAGCATCAACATCCGTTTGAGGTACAGCCTCAAACTCCAATACAAAGCGGTACTACTCAGATTGCCTCACAATCTTATCGAGTACACCGACAACACAAGGCCAATTGAAGGATCAATGAGCCTCAACGACTACCCAAACACTCAACCGTGGTTCAGTTTAGACCACGATAGTCGACACACAGTCGAAACAACCTATCCGGTCCCACATCAAGTGAGGGTGCTTCTCCACGAAGCAAAACACCCAGTATCAAAACCTCTCCGACAACTGGGCTCACGATTCGTGACTGAGACGGGAAAACAACGACCACTCCCAAGACATCCTCTATTACGAGGATTCTCAATCAACAGATACTAACGGCCAACTAGGCCCCAAGTCCTCCCAAATTACCTGATTTAGGTAAGGGGACAGTCATCGCAATCAACGGAACTAAATCCTCAAATCACACTATTTCGGGCTCAAAATCCTCAAGGCGAGTCAAGTTAGCTCGCAATCCGAGGGTACCAGGTACCCACAACAACTCCACACCAAGGAAGGCCAATCTATTTGTTGGCACACAGAACCATCTCACGGGGTAGGGCGTTCGAAACGACACACCCGATCAACCGATCAACCACACGCGCCAAAAGGCTCAACGCTAACAAATCCTCGGGTTGGGTAACTACACACTCAGTGTGTCCTCGATCTCACGATCCAACACGTGGCTTCCCACGCTCCAGGGTCTAGGCTCGGACTACCATCCTGACCAAACTCTGCCCTACTCGAAGGTACCGGGCCGCTGTCACACACAGCTGACTGTGCATGCCCAAAGGGCCCAGGCTCTACAGTTCACAATAGTCTAGGCACGGATCGTCCCCAAGCACCATCCGGCAAACAGCCGATCAAGGGATGCAATTAATGCAATCATCGTGAGATCCAAAAGTATAGCAAACACGCTACCCCCAAACTCGCAATCAATCGTCTAGCTCGAGAGGAGCTACCCAATTTCGCAAACAACGAGCTAACGGGATGCCATGCAACTCGGCAAATAGCCGATCAGAGTATGGATGCAATGCACCAACCATAAACAATGCACAACTCGAATGCCACAAACGAAACTAATACCTGTAGCCACAAACTCGGCTACTGCCGTCTCCTCAGTCTGGGCCGCATACATGTGCCCGATCAGGACCTGTCGTGACCCCTCCGTCTGTCTCTGGACAGGTGGCCTCCCGGTGTGAAAGTAAGCAGAAGGCGTCCCCTGGCTGGAACCCGGTAAAGTTGGTGCTGATGCTGAACCCCTCGGACAGTCTGACTGGAAGTGACCCTCCTGGCCACACGAGTAGCACCTGCCCTGCCTCTGTGAGCACTGCCGTGGGTAATGACGACCACCGCAGATCACGCAGCTCCGAGTCTGGCGACGCTCAGATCCTCCGCGCTGTGCTGATGGGTCACGTCGCACGACTGGCTCCAGTTCCTGGAATGTCTCGGCGGTCTCCCAGAGTGCGTCTGACTCGCACCCTCAGCCGCGGGCCTCTTGCCTTTTCCTTTGTTCGAGCCTTCTCGACGCTCCTGCAAGTCTGCCGTGCAGCTTTCCACGATGAGAGCGCGGTTCACCACATCTTGGTAAGTCCGAAGGTTGGAAGGTTGCACCAACCGAAAGATCGACGGCTGAAGTCCTCGTTCGAAGATGCGAGCCTTATCCTCATCGTCCCGCACAGCAAAGGGCGCATAGTGTAGAAGTCGAGAGAACTCCCTCTCGTACTCGGCCACAGTCCGATCCCCCTAGCGCATCTCGCGCAGATCCTACTCCATCTTCCTCTTCACGCGGACGAGGAAGTAATGCTCTAATAAGAGCTTCTTGAATCTCTTCCAAGAAATCGCTGCTAGGTCGGTGTTGGGATTATCCTAGATGCCCACCCACGAACTATAGGCCTCGCCATCCAAGTGGTGAGTGGCGAGCCAAACTCTATCTTTCTCCTCCACGAAGATGTCGCGGAATAACTTCTCCATATGCATCAACCACTTCTCGACGATCCAGTGGTCGACTTTCTTTCCATCGAAGATCCTGGGATCGCACCTCCTGAACTCGTCGAGGCAATCCATGAGCCGCTGCCGCTCCGCTCTTTCAACCATCAAGGGAAAAGTCGCCGCTGCCACAGGCATCTGAGCTGGTGGTGCTGCCAATACCTCCTCCCGAAGGGCTACCGTAAGTGTCGTCTGTGAAGTGTCGAGTACAGGGGACGACCCCCTGGGCGCAACTGTCTCCACTGGCGCGGGTAGTACCGAGACCTGAGCCTCCCCGGCAGCTGCCTGCTGTAGAAGAAGGTCCTCCAGGCGCTGCATCCGTACCTCCTGCCGGCGTGCCGTGTCCACCAGCTGTCGAGTCGTCGCCGCCTGCTATGTTACGAACTCAGCGAGGGCCGCAAGCTGACTCATCAACTCACGGACCTCACCGGATCCGGGGGTAGCGGATGTCTCCGCTTCCTCAAAAGTCGCCGCATCGTTCGCTCTAACAGACTTAGAGCGTGTAGCCGGCATCAACACTACAACATCATAATAGCGCAAGTTAACATCACCCACACTATCGGAACCCCGCTCAAATGACAATACCCCAAATCATGCGAAAGTAAAGAAGTGTCCGAATTACTAACTCCCGATGTTACGTTGTCGGCCGCCAACGTAACCCTCCGCGAAGTTAGAAGCCATACACTTCGATCGAACTCCAACCTTCTTGGAGTTATCAAAGAAACCCAATCATGATACTTTCGCTCATAAATTAAATAGACCTCGTCTCTCACGAGTCTAATTCCTATAGTCCAACCGGCCTAAGGTTCGCTAGGTCCACTAAGACTCAACCCTAGGCTCTGATACCAAATTAATCTGTCACGCTGGGAGGACTGGGGCCTATGTGCCGTAGTATCTGTTGATTGGAACCTCTGTAATAGACGGATCTGGAGTGGTCCGTTGTTTCCCGGTCTCCATCTACGAATCGTGAGCCCAAGTTGTCGGAAGGTAATTGATACTGTGTTTTTGCTTCGTGGAGAAGCACGCCGCACTTGAGTGGGACCGGATAGGTTTGTTTCGCACTGTGTGTCGACCTATCGGGTCTAAACTGAACCACGATTGATGTTTGGTCTTTGTGAGGCTCATTGATCCTTCATTGGCCTTCGTGGTTCGTGTAGCTCGATAAGATTTGTGAGCAATCTGAGCTAGTACCGCCCTGTGTAGAGTTGAAGCTTTACCTCAATGAACGGATGTTGAGCTGGTTGAAACATCACCCGAAATAGTGTGATTATTGCTTGAGACTTGTGGTACTCCACCAGGATAAGGACTTGTGGAATGTATAAGTCCAAAGCCCTTGATTGAGTGCAACCGGTCGCGGATGGCCGGAATATTTCGATGAAAGATCTGCGAGAACGACTGCAGAGAAGCAGATTGACGTGATCGAGGAGTGAAACCCTTTCACTGATTGAACGAGTGAGGAAACCTCGAAAGAAAAAATACCGGATGCATTTTCGCCATTGCCGGTTAAGCACCAGAATCAAATCTCGAGAATGGAAACTCTTGAAAGAACGGTTGGGTTGAAACAGTCTTGGGAGGATGGTCACCATAGACTTGCATAGAGAGTATATTTGTACTGGGATGTAGCCCTCTCTATCAACTGGAAGTGAGCTCAGTGGCTAATGGACACTAAGCATCGACTGCTAAGGAATTTTTGTAGGATGAGAATTTAATGATTCTTCGAGTGCAAACTGACTGAGTTAATTAATGAGACATTCTATTGAAGCCCTCCCACCTTGCTGAGCTTGCGAAAATTACTTGGACGAATTGAGACAACGAATATATGCTTAGTGGGATGATGAAAATCTAGCTTTAGTCCCTACACAATGTATTGCAAAGGATTTAGAGTACTGCCGATGATGTTTGAGATGATTGTCAGCATCGAGTGCCTTGCCAGATGACGAATTAAGTGACTCCTTGGGAGCGAGTGAACATTGGTCGGTTCTTACTATTGAATTGCTACCTTGGATTATGGTTAGAAATCTGTCTGCCAAGCAAGATTAAACGATGATGACGTGCATAACGGCAACAGGTCGAAGTGGGTACCCAACCTTAGACTTAGGATGAATTGCACCAGTTTGCATCTCGAGATGAAAACTTGATCTGATTTGAAGGATCATCAATGAATATAAGCAGATGAATGGATTCGCATCACCTCCTCTTGGAGTGGATGATCAGATGAGCACACCGATGGAGCTTTGCACACTAGATAGTAAATGAATTATAGCCACCCCCCCTTACGTCTTGCTTGGATCAGTACTATTGAATCTACCCTTGAGGGTATTTGGATTAAATCGCATATTCTAGAGGAATTAAAAGCAAGCAAGGCTTTACCTCAGACTTGACGAGAAAGTGAGGATTGAATTCAGCTTTTGGAAACACTTGTTGATGAGAACCGACTGAAGGAACTGTGGTCAACACGGATAAAGTGACCTTCGTGGAAGTTGACTGAGTTATGCCAAAGTCCTGCACACCTGGATCTTGATGTTTTGCCGCAGAGCAAATCCGACATGTTTGAGACCTTATGTGGTCCTGACTGTACCGAGGAGTTTCTTCCATCCTCCTCTGGATGGTTTAGATGTGTAACCCAGCAGTTCAGGACTCAAAACTCCTTTAGAGGGGAGGATTTAAAACGACCGTTGCAAATTGAGAGTTTCGAGTTCGAGGCTGTGTGCTAGTATCCAGATTTCTGTGGTTCTGAACAGTTTCCGGGCCTATGGCTCGCATCACGAGAAGTAGTTTAAAGCCGAGCACACGAAAACCCGAAAAAATACGGATTCTTTGGTTTAGCTCTCGTGTTTCCTTCAGAGGGCTTGTACGCGTACGGGATGAATGCAGTACGCGTAAGCAGCCATCGACTTTGGCCGCTCTCAGCCAACGCCGAGCTCGGCTGGCGTTTTCGCAGAGGGTACGCGTTACGCGTGCCCGTGTACCGTACGCAGGTAATTCGACATTTGAACTGCAGGTTTTGCAACAAGTGGCTTCTCATAAGTTCCCACGCCCCACGGTTGCTTCGTCCCTGAGGCTGGGTAACAGGGAGAGCAAGTAAGGAGCTCTCTTTCCCCTCTTTGCTTCCTTTGATTTATGTGGGTTTTGATGATAAACTCTCCTTTTGCTCTCTTATTTTGCTTTGTGGCTTTTCAATCCATGGGAAAGCTGGCTTCGGCGTTTGGAGCGTTGTGGAGGTAGAGTCAACCCTAGCTGATTCTAGGGTGGGTTGAGCTTTCTCTGAGTTGTTTGCTATACTAAGTCCCCTTTTATCAGATGTTGTATACAAACCCTAGAAATGGATATAGGGTTTGTTTTGGGGAATTTTGATTAAAGCCTTTGAGCCCAGATCTATAAAATCTTTTCTAGAGTTTGTGTTTGAAGGATCTAGCTCAGTTGGAGCTTGGAAGGATTTTCTTCTCTTAAAGGGAGATTTAGCCCTTTTGCCTCTGAGGTTAATGTTAAAACACTATGTATTTTCGAACCGTGTACCTTCGCTCAGTACTTTAAGGTATTTGAAGACTCCTGGACAACATCCGTTCGATCAAAACTAGGACCTCCGAGCGGTTCGTGGGTTTGGCCTAGCCACATAATAAAAATCTATTGTTGATGAAATTTTAAGTAGTAAAAGAATAAAGAGCATGCATATTCAGTTCGATGCATTATTTGTGAATTAGAAGCTTAAAATACATTTATATACAATCAAATTACCTCTATATGGTAGAGAGTGTTACATGTTGGGCAGGGGCCTATGGTTAGCAATCTTATTGGATTAAGAATCCTGTTGCATATGTGTTTATGCACATAGATTTACACTCCCTTGACTAGAAAAGCATACGTGCCCATGGTTGGACATATCGAACCTAAAGTGACATAGGTAGAGTAACAAATGGCTAACTAATCGAATCAAGCGCATTAGCTTGGACATAAAGATGTACTTAGCAAGCTCAATCATAAAGCGCCGCATCATACTCATGATGATATGTAAATTTCGGCACTTTGCAATGTTATTATTATGAGAAATATCAATGGATAGTTGCATTGAAAGAACATATAGTGGCAATAGAGAACACGCTAGAGAGCATCTGTATTAATCTATATTATTGAAGAAATATAGTAACTGCATAATAAGACTTAGAAGGGAAATGTGCTTAGATATAGTCAATGTTAAAAATGCAAAAGAGCACAAACAATAGTGAATTCGAACTTCACCTGAAGATTGGACGAGTAAACTAAGGTCATTGACATTCGAAATTATGAACGTTAGAAACCTTCACCATTGAGACATAGCTAACTAACTTTGTTTGCTATGACGTACCAATTGTTAGAGACATGAGGATGGGTACTGTGAAGGTTTGACGCATGCATGCTTGCCATTTCGTGCTCATTCGCACATGCTGTACGGCCTCCACAAGCCTCACTCCGGGTTAGCGCTGCGCAAAGACATATGCTCGCTCCCGTGCGGTAATCGAAAGCCTACGGTCAGGTGGGACAGACACATTCCAAGCAGCAATGTTGGCACCACAGACTTAGCGGCACAAGCCGGACTTACACCCGTCGTAGACCGAAATGAGAATGAACCAACAATATAAACAACAATGATAATATCACTACTAGACAGGTCATAGAGTTGGATCCGTAACATGCTACGTGCATAGGTCGGAACATGAGATCATTAGGATATCTTGACGTATGCTGATGCATGTAGTGTAACTTGGTTGCCAGATATAACCATACTAGAATTATTGTTTTTGAGACATATGTACATACATTCATAGTATTACACGTTGCAATTCATAAGCCATCATTGTTAAGTATGGCATACTGTTCATGTAGAGTAGATGACTTCATGTTGACATCCTACATACTTATGGCAGAGTAGATAGTCGCATCTTATATGTTCATTTAACCCGCAGTAAATCTAATTAACTTTATCTGCCTCTTTGGCCTAATGGCAGTTGATGCAAGGTCATAATGCCCACTGGAACTATAAAATTATAATTCTCGATGCCCCCTTTATGTTCCTTCAGAGCTCTCCACTCGGAGGGCTCGGATCCTGCGAAAGGTTTCGCACTCGACTAGTACGATGGCGATATGGCGTTAGGGTCTAACCTCTCTTTTGTTTTCGCGTGGAAGTTGTGAATTTTGTACCCTGTTATATAGACCACCCTACTTTTGTATCTGCAGACTTTGATGTATATTCTTTATGTCTAGTGGTTTATGAGTTCCTTTCTCTTCTCTTCTATTTCCGCTTGTTGATAAAGAACTTAGCTGGCACTTGCTCGAATCGTTAGTTATGTTTATTATCTTTCATATCAACTTTGTTGATGACCCTATACTGTGCAGGCATACTGCGGGTCTTGGGCACGCACAGTCGGCCAGGCCCGAGGCTTACCGTGGTACATTACCATCAATGTACCGTACAAGACCATCCTTGTACGCCGTACATAGACCTGCGAAAAGCAAAACCGAGGCTTCGGTTTGCGAGTTCTCGCTCTATATCCGAACAAGCACAACCTTGTATCCGTACAAGCCCGCCAGACAGCCAATCCGAGAGCTGACCAAAATCCAAAATTTTTGGGTTTTGGGCCAAGCGCTTCGTACCAACCACACCCTCGGACAATTGTGCCATTAGTCGGAACCGGCAGTCAACCGACCTACCAGAAAATCTGAAAAAACTCATAACACAAGCCATACACTCGAACCTCGCAAATTGCAAAGGTCCAGTGCGTTACATTATGGCTACTGTGGGCAGTGCATATGTGTGTGTGGTGACCTCTGGACTGATTGTCCAAGGTCCGATAGCTTTTGCGGAAATCGAATAGTGATTTCAGTTGGTTTTTCGGCAAAATTCGCCGGCGAAATGCGATTTCGGTTCGTATTTCTTCTGACGTTGTTTGTTTGCACTGAGAGTTGTTGCTGAGCCTTGTCGGCTGGTCACCATTGTCATATCGTGGGTTCAGAGATGACGGGTGAGCGACGGTGGGTTCCGGTGTCGAAATAAACACTTCTGGGAACCCGGATCCGAACAATTATCCGACGATAATTGTTTGTGTGTGTGTTACCTTGTGTTTGCTGCCAAGACATCCAAATCGATGTGTTTTGTGGCAGCAGGTGACTCGTGGTGCGAGTCGGTGAGTTTCGGGACATTAGTAGGTCCCGACGGCGTCCCGGTGTGATTTTCGGGACTTCCGGCGAGTTACGATAATCGATTTTGGGGAAACCGATTTCGGAGATTTGTGTGGGGTTTGTGAGTCATTTATTTTGGGTTTGTGGGTTGGATACTAACCCGGTGGATCTTCGTAGGTTCGGTTGACTTGTGCGCACCCAGTTTTCCTACGTAATAAGTAACAGGTAGGTGCTTCGAGCTGGTAGTCGGTGAGATCGTTTCACCTTCCTCTGTTCTTCTATTTCAGCATTGTAGTCTCTACATGTTAGTTGTTTGGTTATCGTTCGTTTATCTATACCCTTATTGATTGCATGTTGTTAGTTGTTGACAGACATGTAGAGCAGGCTTGCATATATATTGTATTTCTGTGGACCTTGGGTCCAGGCAACACATCGACTCCTTTGTCGTGTGTTTCGATCTGGTTGATCGTGGTTCGGCGTTGTATGCCCTTGTATCTGGCTTCGGCCAAGGCACCAGCTTCAGCCGGCTTTCGTATTGAGCATATCAGCATTACTTAGTCACAGCACTTGGGGGTATTCATGACACCAGGTCGGTTTGGCTACCGACCGGAGGTGTACTTATCCGGATAGGTCATCCAGTGGGCGGATAAATCAGGTCGATGCAGATTTGTGACAGGCAACACTTGAGGTCTGCGGACCAATATAGCAGGCACCATATTGGGTACAGTTTTGATTGGTTACCTTGAGGCATACTCGGCATTATTTTCTATACAGTAGTATTCTTTATTACTTGCTTCTTATCATATCTGCTATAGCTACTGCAATTCTCTTTTGTATCATAGCACTTGTACTTTGTTTACCTACCCCCTTTAGTTTTCGGTGATTACGGCTTGCCTTCATGGCTCTGTCGTACTCACTGGAAAACCTTGATTGCGGTTTCTCACCCCCCCATTTTCCCAGGTGGTTCGAGCAAGGAGTTGACATTTGGTGCGACAGGAGGACGTTCTAGCTAGACTGTAGTAGCGACCGTCACCCGGATTACTTTTATTTTCGCTTCTAGTAAATTAAATAAACAAATGGTCCGGTTAGATGATTACTATTGATGTTTGAATATTTGTGAACTGTTTGAGTTGGTTTTCCTGTTATGCACGCAAACAAAATTTGTTGATCGTGTGGCTTTGGACTTACATATTTATACATCATGATTTTCTACCCCTTGAGGTAGTCGGTTTTCAAAATAGAGTTTTTGAGTGGGAAACAGTTTTAAAAAGATTTTCGAATGATTTTTATCAATGATTGGATAGAGTTTAAAAATAAAGCTTTCGGATACGGAGCACTTTTAAATAGAATGATTATTGTACTGTGTATCGCATCATCCAGCACCTAAGGAGTGTTTAGAGACATGCATCATCTCTAAGGATCGTTAGCTGTATGTAAATGCATCGCATATATTGGTTGTTGATTGGTGAATGTAAATTGTGGTTGAGATCCTGATGTAGCTGTTGGTACGCCGTGCAAGTACAAAGAAGGCTCTGTCCAAGTGGACAGAGGAACTTTGTACTTGTGGCGGGTCTGTACGTCACTTGGGCCAGGAAAAAAAAAAGTACGTTTTCCGCAACTCTGATTTCAAAATTGGTATTCATTGATAAAAGGCTTTTAAAATCGGCCCCGGGGCATGACAATAGGTACTTGCGCACACTCAAATCATATGTTCGTAATAAGGCTCGTCCAGAAGGATCCATAGCATAAGGAATAATTGCACAAGAATGTGTAACTTTTTGTTCCAAATACCTGCATGATGTTGAAACACAATTGAATCGCATCGGAAGAAACTATGAGGGTGATCTAACACAAAAAAGCTCCAGCTTAGCAATTTTTTTCCAATGTGGTCTCCCTTTATGTAATTCCAAAATTGAGCAATTAGCTATCTCGGATTGGAACCGGGCAACTATGTGTGTTCTCAAAAATTGTGCAAAAGTTTCACCTTATGTTAGGTAAGGATTTCTATAAACGGTTCTAGACATTACTGGTTTTAACTTTTATATTTTTTTAATATCATCTTAATAATTTAATGCATAGGGAACATATTGAAGAGGTTCAAAGCAAGTACGATAGTGATGTAGAGCTGCGGCACGAAGAACAATTTTTTGGTTGGTTTCAAGCTAAAATAGCGGAGATGTTTGATAACCAAGATAAAACAGTGTCACAAGAGCTATTACACCTTGCTCGAGGTCCAGATAAACGAGTGAATAAGTATACTGGATATTTAATTAATGGATTCAGATTTCACACAAAGGAGCATGAAAAATTTTTGAAAACACAAAATAGTGGGGTGTTTGTTCGGGGAGATGATGGCCTAACCAACAAGAAATACTATGGGTTAATTTTAGATATCATTGAACTCTAATACCAAGGATAAAAAAAAAATGCTTTATTTAAATGTCATTGGTGGGATGTGTACAATTGTGGCCGGGGATATAAGGAGGATGAAAATGGGTTTTTCTTAGTTAATGTCGATCGTGAATTGGCCACTAATACAACTGATCCATATATCTTGGCATCACAAGCTCAACAAGTATATTATGCCAAAGACATAAGAGATCCTAAATGGTTAGTTGTTGTCAAGACACAACCTCGAGACCTTTATGATGTGCCTACAATAGAAAGAAGTGCAAATGATCAAGAAGAGTCAACATCAACACCAATTCAAGAAAATGAGAACATAGATGATTTCTATAGAATTGATGGTGATAAAGATCACGATGATTTATGTAATTTTGAGTTGGCTAGAGCTGATGTAGAAGAGATTATATTTGATGTAAGTGAGCTCAATATCAATGTAGAAACAAACGAAGAGGACCTCTTAAATTATAATGATGATGACAATGATTCCTTTGCGAATAAAACTTGAGACACCTTGCTCTCAGGTAATAATTTATCATTTGTTTGTCTCTTATATTTTTATGTGTATTTGTTGCTAATACTTGATTTGCTTGCTTTGAATTCATAATATTTGTTTATTTAAATAATTAATTATCTATTGTTGATAGGCAATGGTGGGAGAAAGCAAGAACTCCATAGTACAAGTTAAAAAGTCTAATAGAGCCTCTACTTCATCACAAAGAACTGTGGAGTGTCGATCTCAAAAACCATGGCTTAGATCACAATCTCAAAAATCAGAACCTACTCCACCTCTCAGTGAAGATCCACATGCATCCACTCATCTTCCTTCAACTATAACTGATCGGCCGTCATCTCCAACTATTGCTAATCCGGACACTAACACTACAGATTTTGTTAAAGAACTAAGTTTTATTATCAATTAAATACTTCCTTACCTTTTTCCACTAGCAAATGTCGAAAGAAATCCTGTGATGCATAGGAAAATCAATGCAAGGAAGAGATAGAGATAACAGTCATGTATTACGCTACAAAGACCATATATAAGTCACATCAGATCGGCATACGAATTGAGCGCATAGGAGCTCTCTCCTTGCGACTGCACTACAGCTTCACTTGCAGCTAGCAGCAGCAACTGTTGTTGCCAGCCAACTGCAGGTCTGCTGTTGGTGCAGCTAGCAGCTAGTAGCTATTGCTGCCTGCCTGCAAATGCAACCAGCAGCAGCAGCTTCTGCTGCTCGTGCAACCAGCAGCAGCTACAGCTGTGACTGCTGCTGTTAAGGGCTACAGCGGCAATAGAGATCTATAATTAGCATACGCTGTAATCAAACAGCAATAATTTTTTTCATGTTAAAATCTATAAAAAAAACAACAATATTTCTATTTAGCACAAACTACATAAGTACATTACTCTTCATTATCTTCTATCCACCGTGCTCTACATTATTTTGCAGCCAAGAAGAAAGGAAGGGGACCTACTACAAATCCAAATGCGAAAAAGAGAAAAGAGGGAAAGAAAGGCAAAGTGGAAATTTCAAAACGCTTGGGTCGAGCTGTGGGCGGTGAAGAGCTGACGGAATTTATTATAGAAATGGGAGTCATGTTGCGACAATATGCACCACTTAATGTTAACAAATGGGCTGAAGTACCTATGCATTATAAGGATAAGATGTGGGATGATTTAATGGTATGATATTCATTTTAAAATTTTTTAACCATTAAATATACTTCTTGTTGGCTCGTTTAATGATATTATATGAATGCTTTGATTAGTTGTATGTATTTACTGTTTCTTAGAAAGAATACGATGGGATTGCTGGTTTTAGAAAGGAAGTGATGTATAATTTCAATCTATGTATAGAGATTGAAGACATCGCAAGCATCTACATTATAAACAATTTCTGACAGATAAAGAAAGGCTTCAAAATTATCCAGATGATATTACAAAATCATATTGGGCATCTTTAGTTGAATACTTTGGTTCTGAACCATATAAGGTTATTAATTTATTATACATGTTATTAGCTTGCAAAAATTATTTTTACATGCAAATATGACCCTGCTTAATTTTTTGTAGAGAATGTCGACGTGAAATAAAGCAAATCGAGCAAAACAATAAACCAACTCAATCTGTGGAAGAAAATCATTTGCTAGTGTCCTATATGATATGGTGATTTTGTCAATTAATTTAATTTATGGATATCTTTTTATATTATATTAATTTTATGACATCAAGGTTTTAATTTTAAATTGATAGAGGGATCCAGAAACGGAGGTTGATCCTGATTTAACTGAATACTGGAAAGCTACATATCAGCGAAGAACTGATAATACTTGGTGTTCTGATAAGGCTCAAAATGCTATGGTATAGCAACATTCTTTTGTAGCACAACTCTACTACATTTTCTATATATACATGTATTAGACTTGTGAAATCTTAAAAAGAGAAATTCAATTTTAATTATATATTTTGTTTTATATGCTTAGACTTGTGAAGACGAGCATTTTTCTTCTAAATACAAATATGTTTCATATTACTTTTGTATCTCATTGAATGCAGCAACAATTTGAGCATGTAAGAAAATCACAAGAAGAGTTAGGTGATCCTCCATTATCAACGGAAGAACATTTAACAAAGGCTTTTGGTGCACACTCGGGATATCTTTGTGGTTTAGGATGTGGACCTAAGCCATTAAGTAGTAAGAATTTGAAACCTAAAGCATCAGAAGAGGCTATTGAGAGACAAATAGAAGAATTGAAGAATGAGCTGAAGCAATCAAGAGAGGAGAATGAAGAGAGAGAAGCATGCCTACTAAAGGAGAAAGATGAGAGAGATGAGAGGTTTAAAAAAGAAATTGAAGAGATTGAAGCATGCATTAAGGCACAGTTTAAAGATAAATTTAATGAACAATTAAAGCTAATTGTTCAATTATATGGAGCGCCAACCACAACATCCCCTTCTTTGTAACATATCGAAACCGCGATAGCGATTATCGAACTTTAGCCAAATTGGTTAAAGTGCCGAGAGAAATGGATAGACAAACTCCAGTTGACATTATAACAGTGTTGGAAGGGTCAAAGTTGAGTCCCGAGGGTGTTAAGCAAGTTTTAGCATTGCTCGGCACGATTTAAAGTGAAATATGCGAAAGAAATAGTTGGACAAGTTCCATTTAGCATTCCAACAAGGTTGGAAGGGCTAAAAATGGATTTAAGAGGTGCTAGAAAGGTTTTAGCATCAGTCGGCATGAAATAGAATCGAAAACAGTACAAAACCAACTTTATGGGCAAAGTGTACCGGTACAACCATCGAGTTATCACCGGTACAGCCCTGCAGCCCGAGAAGAGTAAGCTCTCGAGTTTGAGAAGAAAACTGAAAGTGTACCGGTGCACTTTGAAAATGTACCGCTACAAATGCTACGAAATCGAGAGAGTTGCTCTCGGGTTTGGCCTCTGCGCAGAGTTGTACCGGTACAAAATCCCGTGTACTGGTACACCTTGGTCTGGCAGCACATTTGAGGTCTGTTGCAAATAGCAATTGTTGGGGGGCTTTGTTGCAATTGTGACATACTAGAAATGAACCCAAACCCCTCCCCTTCACAGTCAACACCCATTTCACCCTCGTCCTCATATTTCCCTCTTTCTCTCTCTAGAACACTTGCCCTAGAGTAAGGATTGAAGGAGTAGAAGTTCGAGAAGGTGGATTTGGTGGTCTTGGTGGCTCTAGAAGCTCTCCTTCAAGAAGAACTTGGGGATAGCTTGTGGCAAAGGTGAGTTCATGCAAGATTACTTCTAGGGTTTGGTTTTAAACCCAAGTTTTAGAGTTTTAAACTTCTTAGAAGCTCTAAAAGCATATTTGTCACGCCCCGGGACCGGCGGAGGCCCTCCCGGTGGCGTGCCCAGACCCGCCATATGTCTACACATATAAGACGTCTAGAATAGAAGCGAAAGTAAAACCAAGAAATATAGCAAAAGAAAAAAACTACAACTAATGATATCTGAGCAGTATGATTCTATCATCTACAACAAGGTAAAAGGACAATACTGAAGCAATAAAAATGAAACACAAAGTTATACAACGTCTGTCCAAAAGGTACACAAAAGGGTAGTCTCTAGTACACTGGTACAGCTCTCAGCCTCTCCAAAATAAAATACATCGAGAGGTAGACCACCTAGAACTCGTCACTCGCTGAAGAGCTAGCTCGAAGTAATGCCCTTCCCAAGGTCCCTAGCCTCTCCCGGCGTGGAAGGCTCTGAAAGAAAACATAAAACAGAGGGCGTGAGAACTATAATTTATAGTTCCCAGTGGGCAATTACTGACCTCAGCTCAATGCACCAATAGGCCCCAAAAGAAAAGGGTAAGCCAAAAAGAGCAATAGAATGGAATAAATTGCATTTGTAAAAGCATAATTAAAATGCTAAACAACTACACTGCGATTAAACATGATGTTAATACAATGCACCTTTACTTTATCATAACTATTATGTCTCTACAGGCCACAAGTAAATATCACGGTTTACTTAATGAAGTTATGAAGATCATACTTTATCATGGCAACAATGTATATATGAATACAATAAGCAATATCTCCTAGCATGCTACATGTATGTATGTATACTCAAATGTCCAAAACTATGCTAGAAGCAAGTCCAAGTAATCCAACTACTACTCTCTATCTAGTAGTGATTATAACACACTCGACGCCGTGTCGATTTTCATTTCCAATTAAGGACCTACCCAAGGTAGTCCAGCTTGTGCCGCCTAAGTGCCTGTGGTAGCCAAACATCCCTACTCTTGGAATGTGTCTGTCCCACTCGACCCCGTAGACTTCTCAATACCGCACGAGCGAACATAAGTCGCGTAGGCTAACTCCGGAGTGCCGGCTTGTAGGGAGCGACCCTCACAAGCATGTGCGAATGAGTACAAATGGCAAGGAAGCGTAGTCAAAGGCTCAAGTATCCAACCTTCATGTCTCAAACATGGCAATAGCTACTAGTAACCTAACGGTCTAGCTCTAGGTCACAATGTGATAACCCAACACTCACTTGCTTAGTGTCTCTTTATGACACTTAAGCACCACCACTAATCAAGCCCAAATTATGTTCTAAGTTCCCATTTAAGACATTAACATCAATACTCACTATGGTCGGAGCCCAATGCCTCTTTATGACATTGGCCCAAATTCTCAATAGTCTAAGTCCCTATAGTCTAAGTCCCCAAGCCTCTCTAGACTTCCAAAGTCTCTAATACCATAATTGGGCATAAAGATTAAATACATGAAAATAATATTCATTTTCATAATAGGAATCATGGTTCCAAGTCCCAACTAGAATGCTATGTCCCACATGCATGCACCCTACCACATAGAGGTCCAAAAATTTACTATACATAACATATGCATGTTAAGCATTCTAAAATTCATAATAAATATATCTAACATGATTATGCATGCTTTTTCATTTACTCAAAACATCACAAATAAGATTTTCTCATTGTGTGACAAGGTCAAACCCACCAAACCGTCGCGTAGTCCCTCGATTCGCCGAACGGAGTTGTCCACTAGTCTCAAAATACCCTAAAAGTATTGAGCGAAGAGATACACGGGCATTACGATCAACTATAAGATCAAATATTAACCAACATAGCAAAAGGGCTAAAACTCACCTAAAGGGTAGAAAATCTCCCCCAAGCTCCTAAAGAGAGTTAGAATCCTTCCAATCCAACCCAAAGGAAGATTCTAATCCAAATAATTTAGCTTCAAAAGCCCTAGATGCAAAATGCCCAAAATAAGCCCTAAAATCTCATTCTAGGGTTTCATCTCAAAACCACCAATAAAAATTCAATCTAGAGGGAGAGAACAAGTAGATTACCTCTTAGAAGCTTCAATCTAGGCTCTAAATCCTCTAACCTCAGAGATCTTCCCTTAACAAGGCTCCAAATCCAAACTTCAAGCTTCAACAATAGTGGAATTGCACCAAAAGAGAAAAAGAGAGAGAGATTAAACCCTTAATCCAAGCTAAAAATGAGATCAAAACCAAAGGAGAAGCATGGAGGAGCTCCCCTTACCTTCTCTCAGCACTGGCAGGCTCAAAGAGCAGCCCTAGGGGCGTGGGTGCTGTTATAGAGATGCCACAATCGCAAAAAACCCCCTGCAGTTCAAACTGCTCAAAATCAGCCACCTTATACCAGTACACGGGCCCTTGTACCGGTACAAGCCCTGCGAAAAGTCTCAACCCGAGGCTCGGATTGGGGGGTTCAGCGGCTCTGTACCGGTATAAGCCCGATGGCTGTACCGGTACAACCATCAACCTTGTATCGGTACAACCACCAACCTTGTACCGGTACAAGACCTCCAGACAGCTACCCGAGAGTTGGCCAAATCCCCTTTTTTTTCGGGTTTTGGTGCAAGACTTTAAACCATAATTCTTGGGATACGAGCCATAGGTCGGAACACTGTCAACGACCCACCAGAAAGTCTAGAAGGACTCAGAACACAGCTCGAACACTCGAACCTCGTAATTTGCAAAGGTCCAGTGTGTTACATTCACCCCTCCTAAAAGGAGTTTCGTCCGCGAAACTCAAAAAGTAAAGATACCTCAAGCCTCCATCTGAAAAAGATGGGGATAGCGCTCCCGCAACGCGCTCTCCAACTCCCAAGTGGCCTTGCGCTCGTCGTGATTGCTCCAAAGCACCTTCACGTAGGGAATTTTTCGGTTCCGTAATCTTTTCACCTCGCAAGCCAAAATCCTCGAAGGTTGCTCCTCAAAGCTCAAGTCCTCCCTCAGCTCCAAAGGCGTAGCGTCCAAAACATGAGTCGGGTCGTGGATGTACTTCCGAAGGACCGATACATGGAATACATTATGTACACCCGATAGGTTCGGTGGTAGAGCAAGTCTATACGCTACCGGGCCTACACGCTCCAAAACCTCATACGGTCCAATGTATCGGGGGCTCAACTTACCCCGGATTCCAAATCTTCTAATTTCTTTGGTCGGCGAGAATTTCAAGAACACATGGTCTCCAATCTGAAACTCCAAATCTCGTCGACGCCGGTCAGCGTAACTCCTCTGCCTACTCTGGGCTGTCAACAGTCGCTCCCTAGCAATGCGAACCTTGTCCTCTGCTTTCCGGAGCACATCTGGGCCTAAAGCCAATCTCTCGCCAACTTCACTCCAATGAAGTGGCGATCTACACTTCCGACCATAGAGTGCCTCGAACGGTGTCATCTTGATGCTTACTTGATAACTGTTGTTATAAGCAAACTCTGCCATCGGTAGATGCTGCGACCATCCTCCCTTGAAATCAATCACGCAGGCTCAAAGCATGTCCTCGAAAGTCTGTATAGTATGCTCCGACTGCCCAGCACGCTGGGGGTGGAAGGCAGTGCTGAAGTTCAAGCGCGTACTCAGAGCATCCTGTAAGCTTCTCCAAAAGTGGGATACAAAACGGGGATCTCGATCTGATACTATAGAAGTAGGTATTCCGTGCAATCGCAAAATCTCATCCAAATAAATCTGTGTGAGTCTCTCACAAGTCCAAGTAGTGTGGATAGGTATGAAATGGGCCGATTTCGTCAACCTATCCACGATCACCCAAATAGCGTCATGCCCGGCCAATGAGCGAGGCAATTCCATCACGAAATCCATGGTGATCTTTTCCCACTTCCACACTAGAATCGGTAGGCTCTGAAGTTTTTCCGCGGGAACTCGGTGTTCAGCTTTCACCTGTTGGCAAGTTAAGCATCTGGCAACAAACTCACCAACATCCTTCTTCATCCCGGGCCACCAATAAAGCAACTTCAAGTCCTTGTACATCTTGGTCCCTCCCGGATGTATAGCATACGGTGCTCGGTGCGCTTCTTGAAGAATATCCTCTTTAATGCCTAAGTCCGCCGGTACACAAAGTCGTCCACGGAACCGCATCAATCCATCACCGTCTAAAGTGAAGTCACCGGTGCAACCATCAACCATCTTAGCTCGAATTTATGTAATTCCACATCGGAGACTTGCTTTTCTTTAATCCTTTCTATAAGTGTAGGTTGCACCATCAAAGTCATCAGTCTCAAAGGTGTATCAGGAGCCACCACCTCCAACTCCAACTGCTTCAACTGTTCGATCAACGGCGGTTGAGTAACCACAAGCATCGCTAAGTTTTCCGTCGATTTCCTACTTACCACGTTAGCCTTGCCTGGGTGGTAAAAAATAGTCAAGTCATAATCCTTGAGTAGCTCCAATCATCTGCGATGCCTCAAGTTCAACTCCTTCTGAGTGAATAGATATTTTAAGCTCTTGTGATCCGTGTATACTTCACACCGCTCGCCATAAAGATAGTGGCGCCATAGCTTCAATGCGAACACTACGGTCGCCAACTCCAAATCATGCGTCGGATAGTTCTTTTCATATTCCTTCAGTTGGCGAAAAGCATACGCGATCACCTTGTCGTCCTGCATCAAAACACATCCCAATCTATTAAAAGAAGTATCGCCATAAATCACATACCCTGCTCCAGTAACTGGCAAGGTTAGGATCGGGGTAGTAGTCAGTCTCTGCTTCAACTCTTGGAAGCTCCTTTCACACGCATCATTCCAGATAAACTTGGTGCCTTTATGCGTGAGCCTCGTGAGGGGAGTAGACAACTTTGCAAATCCCTCAACAAACCGTCGGTAGTAGCCGGCCAAACCAATGAAGCTCCGTATCTCGGTCACACTCGTCGGCCTCGGCCAATCCTTGATAGCTTTAATTTTTCTTGGATCCACAGCTATCCCTGATCCTGAAATCAAATGGCCCAAAAACGCCACCTCTCTAAGCCAAAACTCACACTTTTTCAACTTGGCATAGAGCTTCTTTTCCCAAAGCACTTGGAGTACAAGTCTCAAGTGTTCCTCGTGATCCGCATCACTTCGGGAATAGACCAAAATGTCGTCGATGACCACCACGACAAACCTGTCTAAATAAGGCTTGAAAACACGGTTCATTAGATCCATAAAAGCTGCCGGGGCATTAGTAAGCCCAAACGGCATAACAGTAAACTCATAATGTCCATACCGTGTTCTAAAAGCCGTCTTTGACACATCCTCAAGCTTGATCTTTAGTTGGTGATATCCCGACTGCAGGTCGATCTTGGAATACACACTGGATCCCTGTAGCTGATCAAATAGATCGTCGATCCTCGGCAATGGATACTTATTCTTAATCGTGACTTTATTAAGTTCACGATAGTCCACGCACAAGCGAAGTGATCCATCCTTCTTCTTAACAAACAAGACCGGTGCTCCCCAAGGTGACACACTCGGTCGCACAAAACCTTTGTCCAGAAGATCCTGCAACTGTGCCTTCAGCTCCTTCAATTCCGCTGGTGCCATCCTATAGGGTGCCTTTGAGATTGGAGTAGTCCCGGGAACGAGATCTACTACAAACTCAATCTCCCTATCAGGTGGCATGCCTGGAAGCTCCGCTGGAAACACATCTCCAAACTCCCGCACTACGGGGATATCCTCAATCCTAGGGGCGTCATCCACACCCCGCAACACAACAGTAGCCAAGTAGGCTACGCAGCCTCTACTAATCAACTGCCTAGCTCGAGAGGAGCTAATCGTCATCGCAAACAGCGAACTCTGGCATCCTCGGTACACAACCTCCGCCTGCCCCGGCTCTCTAAATGTCACCGTTCGATCCTTGCAATCGATAGTGGCGTAGTACTTAGTCAACCAATCCATGCCCAACACAACATCAAACTCCCCGAGTTTATGCAAAGCTAGCAAGTCCACGGGCATGATCCAATCTCCAACCCGAACAGGGCAACTGGGGCAAAACTCCCGAATGTCCAAAGAATGATCGGGTACAACAACTCGTCCCGGATGCAACAAGGATACAAGTGGGATGCCATGCAACTCGGCAAACAGCCGGTCTATGAATGAATGCGATGCACCGGTATCAAACAAAGCTCTAACTCGAATACCATGAAGTAAAATGATACCTGCGACCACATTCTCGGCTGCCGCCGCCTCCTCAGTCTGGGCCGCGTACATGCGCCCGCTCGGGGCCTGTCGTGACCCCTCCGCCTGCCGTAGAACTGGCGGCCGCCCGGCCTGGTGATGCGCAGAAGATGTCCCCTGACTGGGACCTGGCGATGCTGGTGCAGATGCCGAAGATGGCGCTGGCAATGGACTCCTCGGGCAGTCCGACTGAAAGTGGCCCTCCTAGCTACACAAAAAGCACCTGCCCCGGCTGCGTGAACACTACCGCGGGTAATGAGGACCGCCACAGATCACGCAGCGGGGAGCCTGGCGACGATCGGGTCCTCCTCGCTGAGTAGACGAGCCATGTCCCCGCGACTGGCTCCGGCTCCTGGGGTGCCTCGGCGGCCTCCGTGAGTGCGTCTGACTCGCACCCTCAGCCGCGAGCCTCATTCCCTTCCCCTTCTCCGAGCTCTCGCGACGCTCCTGAAGATCTGCCGCTCTAGCCTCTACAATCAACGCTCGATTCACAACCTCCCGATAGGTCTGGAGGTTGGAAGACTGCACCAACCGGAAGATAGAAGGCCGTAATCCACGCTAAAAAATGCGGGCCTTGTCCTCGTCATCCCTCACAACAAACGGTACATAGTGAAGAACTCCCTCTCGTACTCGGCCACAGACCGCTCGTCCTGGCGCAAGCCGTGCAAATCCTGCTCCATCTTTCTCTTGACACTGGTCGGGAAGTAGTACACAGTAAAGAAACTAAGTTCGTTTGGAATGATACGTGTGAGTAAAGTTTCTTGGAATTGAAGGAACGGTTGACAATCGCTACAATTTTGGCATTACCCATTCTAGAAGATGGATATGTGATATATAGTAATGCTTTCCTTAGTAGGTTGGGTTGTGTCTTGATGCAAGACGGAGAGGTAATTGCATACAACTCTCGTCAATTGAAAGATTATAAAAAGAACTATCCCACCTACGATTTGGAGTTGGCAGTTGTAGTTTTTATCTTAAAGTTATGGCGGCACTATTTATGTGGTGAGCGTTGCGAGGTATATACTGGTTTAGAGAGAAACTCACATAACTGTAACTCGATGAGATTGCGCGACTTCACAAGAGTGCCTATCTCTATTATATTGGATCGAGATCTTAAATTTGTATCTCACTTTTAGAAGAGCCTTCGTGAAGCACTTGGCACACAATTGGATTTTACACCGTTTTCCACCCTCAAAGTGACGGGCAATCGAAACGCACCATTCAAATTTTGGAGGACATGTTTCAGACATGTGTTTTGGATTTTCAAAGTACACGACACCAACACCTATCTATGGCGGAGTTTGTTTATAATAATAGTTATTAAGCAAGTATCAAGATGGCCTTATTTGAAGATTGATCCAAATATAGTAATTTTATATAAACTGTAATCCAACATTATGTTACTGTATTGAACCAAACAAGATAATATAGTTTCAGTAGTAATTTGATTCAGAAATATCTAGTATGTTGAAATAACATGTAATACTATAATGCGAACCAAACACATTCGAAGATAAAGTCATTTTGAAAAGGACATTGATGATATTTTTAAGTTTAGAGGGTATTTATAAAATTATGGTATCTTAGAGGAATATTAATAAAATTATTTCAAAAAAATGAAAAAAACTATAATCATTGAAACAAAAACAACAATATTGTTGATATTTCAACTGTCAGAATCAATGCATGGATTTGAAGTTTGACATTTGAACACTCTAGAAGAAGGGACAAAACCATTATGTATACTGACTTTCTTAGTCCCAATATATTTTTGGTCAAACAATAAGATATATAAAATTTATTGTAATTATTGACTTGAATAATGAGGCGTGTTATACTTTAATTCTTAAATTTTAATTACTTGTAATTTTTGACTCGGATTAATTACAAGGTTTGTGATATTTTAGTTTTTGAACGTTTTGAATTATACTAATATTCTACTTGAATATACAAGAAAATTAAGTTGCTACATTAGGTACATTATTTTGATATTATTAATTCATACGTACTTCCTCGAAAAAAATAAGTTGTAGAACTTGATTGCAGCAATTTAAAAATTTCGAGAACTAAAGTACAAATGCTTTACAGTTCAAACCAAAATTTACTGCTAATTAAAGTTCGAAAGTAAAATATCACGTGTTTTATAGATTGAACTATAAATTATAATAAATTAAAGTTCGCGTACTAAAATATTGTGCGCATCATAATTTGAGGACCAAAAGTGTAGTTTATCTATTAAATTATTACAAGCTTGATAGGTCCGAGTGCCGTAATGATGCTATCTAAAAAATAAAATATTTTATTTGTAAGGGTACAGAAAAGCTACCCAAAGTCGTTATCAACAGAAATTTCTATGTTCTTAAATTTTGACAATTTTAATTAACGACTCATTTTTTCTATTTTTTCTTATGGCATGGCATTGGAATTTATTTTTTCCTTTTTTCTTATTTTTATAACATCTCTCCCTACTACGCGAGCTGCATGCATGTCTTACTAACTGGACTATCATATATAGAAGTGTCTTTTTTTTAAAAATTTTAAGTTATACATCAAAATAACGTTTTCTGCATCTCTTAATTATTAATTATACATACAGCCCATAAATTGATCGAGTCCCCAGAAACTTCAAATCACGTTGGTTGAACTTTCATTGAAACACAAAAAATATGGGGGTGTTTGACCCTGCTTTAGAAAAGTTATTCTGAGCATAAAAGTGATTATGAGCTCAGTGAAGTGCTTGGTAATAAGTGCTTAAAAATCTGACTCTGCTTTTTAGAATCAGAGATCTTATTTTGAAGGACCCAGAATTAGAAATATAAAATGTTTCTTTTGAAAATTTGATTCAGATTTTGGATTCAAACTGAAAATTTTTATTTTAATTTTAGATTCAAAGTAAAAATTTAAATTTAATTCTAATATTAAATTTTAAATTTAATTTTGAATTTTTAAATTTCAACTTTTCAAAGTTAAAATTTAGATTTTAGATTTTAAATTTTAAATTTTAAATTTTCAAATTTTAAATTTATTTTTAAATTAAAATATTAATTTTTAAAATTTTCTCAAATTTTAAATTTATTTCAAATTAAAATTTAAAATTTAAAATATTTTAAAATGAAATTTAGTTAAAATATTAATATATGTAAACATCAAAAGAATTTTACCAAACAGTTTTACAAAGTTTACTTTAGAAAAATCACTTTTATCTAAATTCAACCAAACGCTCTACAGCTTTTAATCAAATTTATTTATCCAAACCAACATTAGTTATGCATATTCAATTTAAAAGCTGTAGAGCGTTTGGTTGAATTTAGATAAAAGTGATTTTTCTAAAGTAAACTTTGTAAAACTGTTTGGTAAAATTCTTTTGATGTTTACATATATTAATATTTTAACTAAATTTCATTTTAAAATATTTTAAATTTTAAATTTTAATTTGAAATAAATTTAAAATTTGAGAAAATTTTAAAAATTAATATTTTAATTTAAAAATAAATTTAAAATTTGAAAATTTAAAATTTAAAATTTAAAATCTAAAATCTAAATTTTAACTTTGAAAAGTTGAAATTTAAAAATTCAAAATTAAATTTAAAATTTAATATTAGAATTAAATTTAAATTTTTACTTTGAATCTAAAATTAAAATAAAAATTTTCAGTTTGAATCCAAAATCTGAATCAAATTTTCAAAAGAAACATTTTATATTTCTAATTCTGGGTCCTTCAAAATAAGATCTCTGATTCTAAAAAGCAGAGTCAGATTTTTAAGCACTTATTACCAAGCACTTCACTGAGCTCATAATCACTTTTATGCTCAGAATAACTTTTCTAAAGCAGGGTCAAACACCCCCANTATAATTTTAGATCCCATTCAAAAATTAAAAAAATAAATTTAAAAATTAAATTTTAATCAGTTTCGGTGCTATTTACTATATAGTTTAAAATTTTTATAATTTATATAAATTTTTCGCTATTTTTGTACCTGTTGACCCACTCCTCCCTCTCTTTTTTTTTCCTTTCCTCTTCTAATATTTTTTTCCCTTTTCCCTCTCTTTTCTGATCTTTTTTGTTTTGTTTCGTATAATTTTAGATCCCATTCAAAAATTAAAAAATTAAATTTAAAAATTAAATTTTAATCTGTTTCGGTGCTATTTACTATATAGTTTAAAATTTTTAAAATTTATATAAATTTTTCGCTGCGTAGCGCGGGCCTTCACTAGTAATTATAACTACAATATAATTAAAAACACATGCAGATGGACAGAGAGTAATTCTAGTTATATTTAATAATCTACTCGACAGTATGTATGTCACGTTCTGGATATGTCTACCTAAAACCAAATTTCACAACCCGAACCAACCCTTAATCTGAGTCAAATCCGAATTTCAGATTTGAATCCTATGCAACTCTCTCTCAATCTATCTCACCCTTGTGTTCGCAGGCTTACTAATAAACTCTCCTACTTGTGCGCTACAATTAATTGTGCCGTAACAGGTCAACTATTACAGTTAATATTTACAAGAATATTTTGCCTTTGTAAAAAAATAGTTTTTCTTCAGAAAACTTCAGAAAATTTAATTTAGAGATCACGTGGATTGGCATAAATGTCAGCATAAATTTATTATAGAAAAAACTAAAATACAGAAAACTCTGTGTAAATATTCATTTTTGTACTTCAGCTCTATGTCTTTTAAGAATCTCTATGGTTGGGTTAGTGATATTAAATTCACTTATTAGCCTATTTGGTTTTATTTTGGATTTGGTTCAACAACTTATGTAATGGGCTAGTTAGTAATTGGTTTGGGCTTTAGTTGAACCCCATTTGGTATTTTGGGCCAAGTGATGTTAAGAGAGTTTCTCTTTGGGTTTAGAAAAAGAGAGTTCTTATTGTTTGTTCTCTAGATTTTTTCTTTTCTTGTAATAGAGAAGAGAGGTGTAGAGAGGGTTGGAGAAGGAGCTCTCTTGTTCTTCTTGCTTGATTCAAAAGCTTCCAAGGTAGATTGGAGGAATTCAAAGAGATATTCCGAAGCGGGATTCGCGGAATCGAAAGGTGCTTCAAAGAAGGTGTAGCAAGAAGGGATTTCCATTGGAGATTGTAAGCCCATTGTAATAGAGTGGTAATCTCTAACCAAATCTTGTAATCCCCTCATTTGATAGTAGATTTGATCTCTCCGTGCCCGTGGATGTAGCCCAGTTTGGGTGAACCACGTAAATCTTGTGTTGTTGTTGTGGTTGTGCTTGGATTTTTCTCTTTTAACTTCATTTACTCCAATCTTGCATATCTTGGTTGTAGATAATTTAGATACATCACATTTGTTTACTAGTGTGATTAGTATCTTGATAGTGAGGGTTCCGTCATTAGCTCACTACAATTGGTATCAGCGCTTCAAGGTTGAGTGCAAGGTGTTCGATAAATTATCTCAATGGCAACAAATTAATTGGAAGTAGACAAATTTGATGGAAAGAGAAACTTTGAACTTTGGAAGTTAAAAGTTCATAATTTATTAGTACAACATGGGCAATACAAGGCTCTACTTGGGAGAGATAAGAAACCGGAGTGGATGACCGATGATGAATGGGAGGAGATGAACATGAAAGCTTTAGCCACCATTCGCATGTGCTTGGCAGATGAATTTATTTTCAATATAATTGGAGAGAAAACGGCTTTTGGATTATGGGCAAAGTTAGAGAGCTTGTACCAAAACAAGTCAATTACCAACTGGATTTTCTTGAAGAGACGGTTGTACTCTTTGAGAATGAAAGAAGGCACCAAGGTCTCCGAGCACTTGAATGTATTCAACAACATTATTTGTGAGCTTGAGAGTATCGGAGAGAAGATAAAGGATGAAGATAAGGCCATCACTTTGTTTTGCACATTGCCGGATTCCTATGAGACTTTGATTACAAGTTTAAGTTGCACTAAAGAGGATTCTCTTGACTTGGACACCGTTTGTAGTGCATTGTTGGCCGATGAACTTCCAAAGAATGTAACTTTGGGGAGTTCGGAGGGTGAAACGGAAGCACTTGTAGTAAGAGGTCGTTATAAAGAACGTGAAAATATGTCAAGAAATTTTTCAAGAAGCAAGTCAAAGAATAGATCAAAGTCTAGAAATCGGAATGACAAAAGGCTTTGTTGGTTTTGTGGCAAATCCGGACATATGAAGAAAGATTGTCTAAAAAGAAAAAGTTCCAATGGCGGAAGGGACAATGGTGAATCAAGTAGTAGTAAACAAAACTCGGAATCGAACAATGAAGCACGTCAAGTTGAAGAAACAACATCGGGTGTTATTGATGATGAGGTCTTGATGGCGGGTTCTAGTTCGGTGTTTAATCAAAATTGGATTCTTGATAGTGGCGCTACTCATCATATGTGCCCACATCGTTCATGGTTCATTACCTATGAGGAATGCAATGGTGGTACGATTTCGATGGGAAACAACTCAACTAGTAGAACGGTGGGAGTTGGTTCGGTGCACTCGAGAATATATAATGGAATGGTCCGGGTACTTAAAAATGTGCGACATGTTCCGAATTTGAAGAAAAGTTTGATCTCTCTCTCCGAATTGGACAACAAAGACTACAAATTTACAGGGCAAGGTGAAGTTATAAAAGTCTCCAAAGGTGAGTTGGTTGTCATGAAAGGCATTCGGGTTGGAAACTTGTACAAGCTATTGGGGAGTACAATGACGGATGAAACTTATGCGGCGACGGAAAATGATGACCTTCCTCTCCGACTATGGCATAGAAGGTTGGGTCATATGAGTAAGAAGGGTATGAAGGTTTTAGTAGAGAAGAAACTTATACCGGATATTACTTTTAGTGACTCGGAATTTTGTGAGCATTGTGTTTAGGGAAAACATCATAAGCAGAGCTTCAAAGCCGGGAATCATACAAGTAAAGATATTATTGACTACATTTGTACGGATGTGTGGAGTTCTCCTACTACTTCATATGGTGGTGCCAATTATTATATATCATTTATTGATGACTTTGAGGATCAAAATGGCAACCTAAGAGGGGGGGTGAATTAGGTTTCTAAAATAAAAGTCCAAATAATCAAGCAAATTAAAAACTGATGCAAATGCAAACTCGAAAAGCACACGATCAATTTGTTTCGAGGTTCGGCACTTTGCCTACGTCCCCGCCAACTTCTCAACACTCGAGAATGTTGGATCTCCACTAGATGATGCTTTTGCGGGCAAGCACCAAGCCTTCACATCAACTCCTTCTTCTTTCAAGCTTCAAGAATTTGCTTTTTTCTCTTTTTACAAGATTAAATCTCACTACAAGTTTCACTCAAGTTTAGAGAGAGAAATGAGAGCTAAGAGTATTAAGATCACTGAAGTTTTTAAGCTCAAAATGAACTATCAAAATTGCTACTAAGAGAGGCCTCAATATCATCTATTTATAGCCTCGGGCAGCCTCTGTTGGTTGCACTTTCGGGCGCCCTAAAACTGTTTCCGGGCGCCCAGAAGTTCGTGCACGCCAGCTGCCTGTCGGACCACGTGCGCCGCTTTTCTTGACTTTGTATGTTTGGGCCGTCAAAAATTTGTGGGCGCCCAGATCTCGAGGAACAGCTTTTCTGACACGCGCAGCTTTTCTTGACTTCGTAAGTTCTGGGCCGTCAAAAGTTGTGGGTGCACAGAACACGAGGAACCGCTTTTCTGACACGCGCCGCTTCCTCTGGATTTGGGCCATCAGAAATTGTGGGCGCCCAGATCTCGAGGGACAACTTTTCTGACATGCGCCGTTTTTCTGGATTCGAGCCGTCAAAAGTTGTGGGCGCCCAGAACTCGTGCTGACTTTCTTGCCAGACAGCCCAGATTGCGTGCGCCGCTGCTTCCATAAAATCTGGGCGCCCAGATTTTGCGCCGCCTGTTGTCGCAACCTGTCAAGTCAAATAGTCTTGGTGTTTCTGGATCACCCGAACAGCAAACAGGCAGGATCCAAAAGGTCTCAAAAGATTCGGATCCACTTTAGGGCGCCCAGAACAGGGTCCAGAAATTGCAACTTTACAGAACACAGAATTTGAGCAATTTTTGAATATTTAAAAGTCCTTTTCACCTAATCATAAATTTAGAAATTTGTTTAAGTGATCTATAAGGTGATAAGATGAATAGTTTAAACTTAGCTCAAAGTTTCTCACTCTAATCATAAAGCATAATATTAATCAAATTAAGAATGGAGAGAGTGAGTTTGTCTATTTGACAAAAGAAGCAAACACAGCTTCAAGTGGTGAAGCTTGGTGCTAGAATATTGCCCATCTTGAATCCTTTTTGAAGATAGAGAGATCTAAAACACAAGACTCAAGATAAAAGATTAGTCCAATAATCGTGATTATTTGTTATCATCAAAATCTAATAGACGATTAGGGCCACTAGGCCAACAATCTCCCCCTTTTTGATGATGACAAATAATGTGATATAATATCCAAATGAGTAGAGAGTAAAAGAGTAGAATACTCCCCCTAAATATATGCATATATTTAACAAGCATAAAACACAATCATAGGCATAGCATATATCACAATAAAAGAAGTAAGCAATCATGTAGGCAAATGTCAAAATATAAACGAGATTCACATAGCCTAACATAATAAAACATAAGCAGCATAATAAACCATAACCATAGCATAGTATATCACATAGCAAGTTCTCCCCCTTTGTCATCACAAAAAAAAGCATAAAAGTGGTAAAAAAATAAGCTAATCATCATCATCATCGTTATCCTCTTCATCGTCCTCATGATTTGTAGGCGAAACTGGTGGAGGCATAGTGGAGGAGGATGGTCGATCAGTGTGGGGTCCATACGCGGCATAAAAGGCACTCGAAGGTCCAAAGAGGGAGTCCATGTATGCCTTAATGCCGGAAACGTCTGTCTGGAGAGCATGCATATGGTCTTCCATCCTATCAAGTCGATCAAAAACCTGGTTTTGAAAATCCATAGGTGGAGGAACATAGGGTGGAGGCACAGCAGGGGGTGGCTCAAATGGTGGAGGAGATGCTCGTGGCGGCGGCTCAACCGGTGGAGAAGGTGCTCGAGGGGGCGGCTCATAAGGCATAGGATCATCCTCGGCGTCGTCAATGTCATCACCATGCTCGCTAGGCGAATCAATCACATGTTTCCTTACCCAAATGCCATGACGATTTTTCTTGAAGCCGAGAGTGGAGAAAGTGGCTGTAGAAATGGCAGTGGGGTACTTCATCGGCCTTACGTCAGAAAGATCAAATGACATGAACTCGAGAACAGCGGTGAGCAAAGAGCCATATGGAAGTGAGCGCGAGGGATGAGAAATGGCGACGGCCATGTGGCGAATGATGATATACCCCAAATTTACCCGGATCCCCGCAAATAGATGATGAAGTAGAAAAAGATCCATTTTTTGAACAGCGGTGTGGTGACCGTCGCGAGGAAGAACTACTTTAGTTAGTAAAAAGTGGGCGAGGCGGTGAGGAAAGGAAAGATGAGAGCAATCTTCTCGTGAAGTAGATTCTTCACAAAGAAAATGATTGCGGAGTTGCGCCTCAGAAAATGCAGGAAAGTTCCAAGTGTTGGTTTGATAATAGCAAACCCCGTCATTAGGAATGTTCAAAACAGTGTGAAGAAGGATAGGAGTGATGGCAAAAACACGTCCCCGGAAGTGGGAAGTAATAGTAGTATATTCGGAATTAAAAGTGGCATTTGCATAAAAAGTCCTAATTAGATCCGGATAAAATGGTCGCGAATTTTGAACAAAGAAATCCCATCCAACTTGTGTGAGTTTATCCAAAAGTTCATAGCAATCAAAATTGAGATGATGAATATTACGGCAAGGTTGAACGGGACGACCTAAAAGATATTTATCTTGAGCCTCTCTAGATACAAAGTTAAAAGCATCAAAATCTTCATTTTGATCATATCTATGTGAGGGAGATCCTCTTCTAGATGCATTTTTAGTTCTAGGCATTTTTTTTTTTTTTTTTTTTTTTTATGTAAAAATCTGAAAGCTAGGGTTAAAAAAAAAGGAAATCAAAATACAAGATCTAGGATGCAATGGTAAAGATCATGGTAGAGGAAAAGATTATGATGCACAAAATACAAAAATAGATAAATGAGGAACACAGTTGGGGTTAACAGTAAAAAAAAATTAATGCTAAAGATGAACAAAATGCAATATCTAAGATGCTAAGATGTAAATCTAGGTAGAGGATGAGATTATGGTGCAAGAAGTACAAGAGATCTGCAAAAAAAAAAAATTAAAAAAAAATTGCAAGCTTAGGGTTAACAGCAGGAAGAAGAACAAAAAAAAATGGAGAGGAAATACCACTGATAGAGGAGAAGATGAGAGGAGATCTGAGTGCTGGAGAAGATTTGGGCGGTTCTGAAGAGGGCTGGGCGCAAGATCTGGGCGACCGGACGGAGAGGAGGAAGAAGAAGGAAAAAAAAATGGAAGATAGGGCTTGTCGGGCTGCTGGGGACGACAAGGGGGCCCGCTAGCGGGTTTCGGGCGCTCATGCGGGTCGGCGAGGTCGCCCGGATCCGCAACCCGGAACCCGCCACGGCGGTCAAAGCGGCGCGGCGGTCAAAGCGGGCGCGAGTGCGGGTCGGATCGATCGCCCGGATCCGGAACCCGGTAACCCGCCAGCACGGTCAAACCGGCGAGGCGGTCAAAGCGGGTTTTCGGGTGCGGGTGCGAACCGAGTGGTCGCCCGGATCCGAAGCCCGTTAACCCGTTAGGTCGGTCAGACGGTGCACTGTGTGGTCAACACATGTTTCGGGCGCCCGAAAATTTTCGGGCGACCGGAAATTTTCGTCCGTAAAATGTGCAAAACAAAAAGGTGTAAAAAAAAATAATAAAATTGCAAGGCAAATATAACAGTGAAAAAGGAGAAAATCAAGCAGATAAATCAATCATTCCTAATTCTCTTCTAAGTTGAGTGAACCTATCCTCACTAAGTGGTTTAGTAAAAATGTCCGCTAATTGATTACAAGTGTCCACAAATTCTATAGTGACATCTTCTTTTTGAATATGATCTCTAATAAAATGATGTCTAATTTCAATGTGTTTAGTTCTAGAATGTTGAATAGGATTTTTAGATATGTTGATGGCACTAGTATTATC
Source organism: Ananas comosus (assembly GCF_001540865.1). NCBI lineage: Eukaryota > Viridiplantae > Streptophyta > Magnoliopsida > Poales > Bromeliaceae > Ananas > Ananas comosus. The sequence goes on from NC_033621.1 coordinate 19,983,389, forward strand.
ACATTTGATTGGAACTTGTTTTTGATGTACTCCAAAGTCCTCAAGGGTTTGTTTCATCCATAAAACTTGTGCACAACAACAACCTGCCGCGATGTACTCGGCTTCGGCGGTTGAAAGTGCAACCGAATTTTGCTTTTTCGAAGACCATGAGACTAAGGAGTGACCAAGAAATTGACAAGTCCCACTCGTACTTTTCCGATCAACTTTGCATCCGGCAAAGTCGGCATCTGAAAAGCCAATGAGATTAAAATTAGTGCCCTTGGGATACCATAACCCTAAGTTGAGAGTCCCTTTAACATATCTAAGAATTCTCTTTACAGCCACTAAGTGTGACTCCTTAGGTTGAGCTTGAAACCGAGCACACAAGCAAACACTAAACATAATGTCCGGCCGACTCGCGGTAAGATAAAGTAAACTGCCAATCATACCTCGGTAGAGTTTGATATCAACATCCTTGCCTTTTTCATCCTTGTCAAGTTTAGTTGAGGCACTCATTGGAGTGTTCGTCTCTTTTGAGCTTTCCAAGCCAAATCTTTTGATTAGGTCTTTTGCATACTTGGCTTGATTGATGAATATTCCATCTTTCATTTGTTTAACTTGGAGTCCAAGGAAGAATGAGAGCTCGCCCATCATGCTCATTTCAAACTCATTTTGCATTAGCTTAGAGAATTCTTTACAGAGAGATTCATTAGTAGCACCAAATATAATATCATCCACATAAATTTGTACAATGAGAAAATCTTTATCCTTAATTTTGATAAATAATGTGGTGTCAACTTTTCCTCTTGAAAAATTATTTGAAGTAAGAAAAGTGCTAAGTCTTTCATACCAGGCTCTAGGAGCTTGTTTTAAACCGTAAAGTGCCTTTGAAAGCTTAAAAACGTGATCCGGAAAGTTATGTTTTTCAAAACCGGGTGGTTGCTCAACATAAACTTCTTCGGAAATATATCCATTTAAGAAAGCACTTTTTACATCCATTTGAAATAATTTGAAATTCATATAAGAAGCAAATGCTAGAAGAATTCGAATAGCTTCAAGTCTAGCAACCGGTGCAAATGTTTCATCAAAATCAATTCCTTCAATTTGGTTGAAACCTTGGGCCACTAGTCTAGCCTTGTTTCGAACCACAACACCTGATTCATCTCGCTTGTTTCGGAAGACCCATTTAGTGCCAATAACGGTATGATCACTTGGCCTTTCCACAAGCGTCCAAACTTGGTTCCTCTCAAATTGGTTAAGTTCTTCTTGCATCGCAATGAGCCAATTTTCATCATTGCTAGCTTCAACAAAATTTTTAGGTTCAATTTGAGATATGAAAGCCAAGTGGTCACAAAGTAATCTAAGAGAGGATCTTGTTTTGACTTTTTGACTTGGATCTCCAATGATGGAGTCCTTGGGATGATAAGTGGCGAATTTCCACACTTTAGGTAAGGGAGTGGGTTCAATCTCTTTAGAGATTAACTCCTCACTTTTCTTAGATGGTTCAACTTCTTGGGGTGTGGAGTTTATATTTAGCTTCTCAAAGTCAAGAAGATCATCTTCATAAGAAAGATCCTTTCCCTTATATTCTTCAAAAAGAATATGCATACTTTCCTCTATTATTAAAGTTCGTCGATTATACACTCGATAAGCTTTACTAGTAGAGGAATAACCCAAGAATATAGCTTCATCGGATTTAGCATCAAACTTTCCCAACTTGTCTTTTGTGTTTAAAATGAAACATTTACAACCAAAAATTTTGAAGTAACCAATATTGGGAGTTCTATTATGCCATAATTCGAAAGGAGTTTTCTCAAGGATTGGTCGAATTAGAACACGATTCATAATATAGCAAGCCGTGTTTACGGCTTCGGCCCAAAAATATTTAGGCAACTCCCCCTCAATTAACATAGATCTAGCCATTTCTTGGAGAGATCTATTTTTGCGTTCAACGACCCCATTTTGTTGAGGTGTTCGAGGGGTAGCAAATTGATGTTCTATTCCCAATTCATTGCAAAACTCTTCAAAGTTATGATTTTCGAATTCACCTCCATGATCACTTCTAATTTTGGAAATTATACAATTCTTTTCATTTTGAACACGATAGACAAAGTCCTTGAAGGATTTAAAAGTATCATACTTGTGTCTTAAAAATAAAGTCCAAGTAAATCTTGAGTAATCATCAACAATTACGAAAACATAGTTGCTTCCACCAAGGCTAGAGACATCAATTGGTCCAAAGAGATCCATATGAATTAACTCTAAAGGCCTAGTTGTTGAGACAACATTTTTGGGTTTAAAAGATGATTTTACTTGCTTAGCTTGAGCACAAGCATTACAAACCTCACCTTTGGCATAGTCTATTTTAGGTAATCCTTTCACAAGTTTTCTTTTGGAAAGTTTAGAAAGAGAGTCCATATTAGCATGTGCTAACCTTCTATGCCAAAGCCAAGATTCGTTAGTTTGAACTGAAAAACATTTTTCACCTTCATGTGAGAGTTTGCCTAAATCAACGGTATAAACATTCTTGGATCTAAAACCCATAAAAGCTACCTCATTTGTAGAAGGATCAAGAATGCTACAATGAGATGCTTCAAATTTTACAAAATAGCCTTTATCACATAATTGACTAATACTTAGTAAATTATGTTTAAGGCCATCAACTAAAAGAACATTGGAAATGTTAACCTTTTCATCACCGATTGTGCCGATTCCAATGATCTTTCCTCTAGTGTTGTCTCCAAAGGTGACAAATCCTCCATCTTTCATTTCAATTGATTTAAACTTGGTTTGATCCCAAGTCATGTGTCTTGAGCATCCGCTATCTAAGTACCATTTGTCACTTGCACCTTTTGATTGGAGACACACCTACAAAAACAAATCAAGTTTTTAACTTTGGTACCCAAGTGAGATTGGGTCCTTTTGTGTTAGATAAACCTTTCACAACCCAAATTTGGTTAAGTTTAGGATTCTTCTTATATTTACAAGAGGAAATATGATGTCCTTTAATATTACAATAGGAACAATGCAAAGTTGGGTTTTGAGTTGTACTTTTAACAAAAACCTTTCTCTTAGCTTTTGTCAATTTAACATTGTTTGGATTAGGAGCATAACCTATCCCAAACTTTTTGAAGTTTACAACTTGATTTCCAAGCATCATATTTAGATACTTGGTTCCTCCAACGAATTTCTCAAGAGTTCTCTTAGTTTCACCTAAGCTAACTTTGAGTTGTTGGTTTTCAACTTGAAGTTTTTCAAATTGTTTGTCATAATGAAGAATTGGCTTAAAATTTAGATCTTCAATTTTCTTCTTTAATGCTTCATTTTCACGAATGAGACTACAACATGTCTCATTAGCTTGTTTAAGCTCTTTCGTGAGTAAAGAGTCCTCATTTTCAAGTATTAAAGAAGGATTTGAAGTTGAAAATTTTAAGTTGTTAACCTCCATCTCTAATAAGGCATTTTGCTTTTTGAGAGATGTATACTTGGGACCCAAACTTTGTAGATTATCATATAAAGAAAAGAAAGCTTCTAAAAGTTCTTCATAACTTAAATTGTTTACCTCATCTTCAAGAGCCATAAGACATAGGATTGAGCTTTGCTCCTCGAGGCAAATTTGGGCAACTTCGTTTTCCGATTCATCATCGCTAGATTCGTCGGGGGCGTCCCAATTTAGTGCATTGAAGGCTTTCTTTTTCTTGTCTTTCTTAAAGGTTTTGTTTGGAAGAGTGCATTCACTTTTCAAATGTCCCGGTTTATTACAATTGTAGCAAATGATACCTTTCTTGAATCCTTCACCTTTGAACCCGTCTCGTTTAGGTCTCCTCAAGTTGCGCTTCTTGATTAGTCGATCGAGCCTTTTTGAAATCATAGCGATTTCTTCGCTCGAACCTTCTTCGCCATCTTCACTCTCGGAAGCAATGACTCCCTTAAGTGCAAGGCTTTTCTTTTTCTCAGGAGCCTCTTCGTTGTCATATTCTTTGAGGCGTTGTTCATGCGCCATGAGTGATCCAACAAGTTCATCAATTTTTACTTTGTCCAAGTCATGAGCTTCTTGGATAGCCGTAACCTTAGGTATCCAACTTCTTGGTAGTACACGAAGAAGTTTTCGTACCAAGTCCGATTGAGGAAAATCCTTACCTAAGGCTTTCAAGCTATTTATAATGTTAGTAAATCTTGTGAACATATTCGAAATGGATTCACTTTCCTCCATTTTGAATAGTTCATAATTTGACATAAGCATGCTTATTTTAGATTCCTTCACCCTAGAAGTACCTTCATGAGTAACTTCTAATTTATCCCAAATCTCTTTAGCCGTTGTACATGTAGAGATTCGGTGAAACTCTTCTCTACTGAGAGCGCAAAGGAATGAATTGATAGCTTTAGCATTCAATTGAAAGCGAAATTTTTCGGCTTCATTCCATTCCGCTCTTGATTTTGATGGAGCGATATAACCACTTTCGATTATATCCCAAATATCAAAATCTAGAGATTGAAAGAATATCTTCATTCTAATCTTCCAAAAAGGATAATCGGTCCCATCAAAAAATGGTGGCCGAACAATAGATTGTCCTTCGATATTCTTTCCCGTGGATGCCATTCTCACTTAGATTTTAATCTAAATAATGTGAGACCTCGCTCTGATACCAATTGAGGATCAAAATGGCAACCTAAGAGGGGGGGTGAATTAGGTTTCTAAAATAAAAATCCAAATAATCAAGCAAATTAAAAAACCGATGCAAATAAAAGAAATGCAAACTCGAAAAGCACACGATCAATTTGTTTCGAGGTTCGGCACTTTGCCTACGTCCCCGCCAACTTCTCAACACTCGAGAATGTTGGATCTCCACTAGATGATGCTTTTGCGGGCAAGCACCAAGCCTTCACATCAACTCCTTCTTCTTTCAAGCTTCAAGAATTTGCTTCTCTCTCTTTTTACAAGATTAAATCTCACTACAAGTTTCACTCAAGTTTAGAGAGAGAATTGAGAGCTAAGAGTATTAAGATCACTGAAGTTTTTAAGCTCAAATGAACTATCAAGTTGTTACTGAGAGAGGCCTCAATATCATCTATTTATAGCCTCGGGCAGCCTCTGTCGGTTGCACTTTCGGGCGCCCTAAAACTATTTCCGGGCGCCCAGAAGTTTGTGCACGCCAGCTGCCTGTCGGACCACGTGCGCCGCTTTTCTTGACTTTGTATGTTTGGGCCGTCAAAAATTTGTGGGCGCCCAGATCTCGAGGAACAGCTTTTCTGACACGCGCAGCTTTTCTTGACTTCGTAAGTTCTGGGCCGTCAAAAGTTGTGGGCGCACAGAACACGAGGAACCGCTTTTCTGACACGCGCCGCTTCCTCTGGATTTGGGCCATCAGAAAATGTGGGCGCCCAGATCTCGAGGGACAACTTTTCTGACATGCGCCGTTTTTCTGGATTCGAGCCATCAAAAGTTGTGGGCGCCCAGATCTCGTGCTGACTTTCTTGCCAGACAGCCCAGATTGCGTGCGCCGCTGCTTCCGTAAAATCTGGGCGCCCAGATTTCGCGCCGCCTGTTGTCGCAACCTGTCAAGTCAAACAGTCTTTGTGTTTCTGGATCACCCGAACAGCAAACAGGCAGGATCCAAAAGGTCTCAAAAGATTCGGATCCACTTTCGGGCGCCCAGAACAGGGTCCAGAAATTGCAACTTTACAGAACACAGAATTTGAGCAATTTTTGAATATTTAAAAGTCCTTTTCACCTAATCATAAATTTAGAAATTTGTTTAAGTGATCTATAAGGTGATAAGATGAATAGTTTAAACTTAGCTCAAAATTTCTCACTCTAATCATAAAGCATAATATTAATCAAATTAAGAATGGAGAGAGTGAGTTTGTCTATTTGACAAAAGAAGCAAACACAGCTTCAAGTGGTGACGCTTGGTGCTAGACTATTGTCCATCTTGAATCCTTTTTGAAGATAGAGAGATCTAAAACACAAGACTCAAGATAAAAGATTAGTCCAATAATCGTGATTATTTGTTATCATCAAAATCTAATAGACGATTAGGGCCACTGGGCCAACAGACTTCTCACGGAATGTTTGGGTGAAATTTCTCAAGTCGAAAGGTGAGGCATTTCAAGCATTTAAGCACTTCAAGGCCGAAGTAGAGAATCTCACCGGATGCCGCATTAAAGTTCTCCGATCGGACAATGGTTCGGAGAACAAATCTAAAGAGTTTGAGCTCATTTGTAAAGAGAATGGCGTCTCAAGACACTATACAAATCCGTATGATGCACAACAAAATAGGGTGGCCGAGAGGATGAACCGTACATTGATGGAGCGGGCTCGTAGCATGTTGAGCAATGCCAGTTTGGAGCACGAGTTATGGGCCGAGGCCGTGTCCATGGCATGCTATCTTGTCAACCGCTCACCTTCTATGTCTATAAATGGGGAACTCATTGTGATTATTCTAATGTAAAAATATTTGGTTGTCATGCTTATGCATTGGTCCCTCGTTGTCAAAGAACTAAGCTAGATTCAAGATCAAGAAAATGCATATTTGTTGGTTATACAAAAGGTGTGAAAGGATACCAGTGATGGTATCCGGTGGCCCACATAATTATCACAAGTTGTGATGTTCATTTTGATGAATCAAATGTGTTGAAAAAGGGTGTAGAACATGAAAGCATCGAGGAGGAAGAAATTCGAAATGATACTCAAAATTTTGAGCTACCATCTTCAACTTTCTCACCAAATGAAAATATTGAATCGGAGGATACACTGGTTGAATATGGTGAGGTCGATGATCAAATCCATGAAAATTCTAATGAAGGGGAAAGTTCTCATGAAGGTGGAGAAATATATGACTTGTCTCGACGTTCTACCAGAGAGTAGCACACACCTTTGCATTTGAATGATTTTGTAGATCCAAGTACATTTCGGGCACTAATTGTGGAATAAGAAGAGCCATGTACATTTCTAGAAGCCATAAATTCTATTGATGCAAAGCATTGGAAAGAAGCAATGGAGGAAGAAATTGTGGCACTTCACAAGAATGAAGCTTGGAATTTGGTGGAGTTACCAAAGAGCCGGAAAGCAATTGGTTGCAAGTGGGTGTACAAAATCAAAAGAGGAACCGATGGGACAATTCAAAGATATAGAGCAAGATTGGTTGCTAATGGCTTCGCACAAAAGGAAGGTATGGATTTCTTTGAAGTATTTGCTCCCGTTGTTAAATTGGTTTCTATTCGGCTTGTTCTTAGTCTTGTTGCTATGAATGATTTGGAACTTGAGCAATTAGATGTTAAAACGGCATTTTTACATGGAGATTTAGAAGAAGAAGTTTATATATATCAACCTCAAGGCTTCATAGAGAAGGATAAGGAACATCTTGTATGCAAGCTCAAGAAATCATTGTACGGGCTCAAACAAGCATCAAGACAATGGTATCGAAAGTTTAACACTTTTATGCTAAGCCGTGGATTCCAAAAAAGTAAGTATGATTATTTGTCTACTTAAAATTCTGCAAAGATGGTACTTTTATGGTTTTGGTGTTGTATGTGGATGACATGCTTATAGTATGTAAGGACAAACTAAGGATCAATGAACTCAAGAGTGAATTGAGTAAAGCCTTTGAAGTAAAAGATCTCGGACCGGCACGTCAAATTCTTGGCATAGAGATTTGGCGAGATAGGCAAAATGGCACATTATCACTTTCACAAAAAGGATTTGTAGAAAAATTGGTATGCAAGTTTGGCATGAGTAAAGCAAAGGTGTTAAAGACACCATTTGCATATCACTTCAAATTATCTTCCGAGCAAAGTCCAAAGACAGAGGAGGAAAAGAAGTTAATGAATCAAGTTCCTTATTCAAGTGTTGTAGGTAGCTTGATGTTTGCCATGGTGTGCACACACCCGGACATTGCATATGCCGTTGGTGTTCTTAGCCGGTTTATGGCAAACCCGGAAAGGTGCATTAGGAAGCGGCGAAATGGGTTCTTCGCTATTTAAGAGGTACAAGTGTGTAAGGACTGAGATTTTGACAGTGTAGCCAGACTCTCTGTTGACCATGTTTTTGTGTGTAATTTAATTATAAAAGTACTCGTCAAGTTTCGGGAGAAAACGAATTAGAATGGAGATTTTACGCGATCTTTACTTTTCACTTAAAGTGAATAGTAACTCAGTTTTCTGGAGAAGCCACGGTGTAGAGTTGCCTTTCGGCGCGTATTGGACTCCGTTCATAGCGATCCAATAGCTCGTTTTTAATGGTTTTGCCATTCTGGAACCATTGGCGCTGACGGATTTCAGGTTTGACACACGGTTTTTGAGAAAACTAATGATGCATATATTATATGTATTTGTGTGTCGCTTTGCCAGTTGGAGAGAGGATAGGTTTTGTCGCGAATCCGTGACCAAACGAGGCGAAACAAAATCATGGGTTTGATGTCTCTGTCGTGCTGATCGCATTGGTGTGATCCGTTCGCACATCCGACGGACGGATCTCCGGATATTGTGCGTTGACCGAGAAGGGGTCTTGGATGGCAAAATGGTAATTTTGAGAAAAGGGCAACATTTTATGTACCGTTTTAAGTGAAATCGATTATGGGGGTGTGTTCGCGCGTCTTACTCACGCTGTGGAGGGCTTGGTTGAAATTAACCATCTTCGGAGGACTAGTTTGTAATTTAGCCAACTTGTATATAAGTATGTTCTAGGGTTTACTTGGTCCAACCCTAACCCTAGCCCATGCCACCCTGAGCTGAGACCCTCGCCGTCTCCCTTTCTCCCCCTGACCTAGCCGCGCACCTCCCGGCCGTCCCCCGACCCTCGGCAACCTCCCCCGCCGGTTGCCGTCGTCCCAGTGGGCCGCCGCCGCCCCCTCGGCCCACCTACGGCCGGCCCAGACCTGCTCGGGCTGAGGGTGAAGCAGAGCCTCCCCCTCGTGTCGCAGCTGCTTGGGACCGGCCTCACGGCTTCCCTCTGGCCTCTGGTAGTCCACCGTTGGCGTCCCTAAGCTCCCCGCCGGCCGCCGTGGCCGCAGCTATCCCTGGACCCGAGCCCTAACCGTGCGGGCTTAGGTTGCTCCACCGCCGCCGCCGCCTCCCGCCGCCATAAGACGCAAGCCCCGGCCTCCCCACGTGGGCTACACCCGTCAGCCGCCGGCGCGCCCGACGCAGAGCCGCCGACGGCCGTGCCCTAGATCCCACCGTTCCGATAAGCATAGTTTAGGATTTTTGGTTGTTGTTCTGGTTTGTGCACGATTTTTTGGAGATCCGAGATGCCTCCGAAGGTGAGCACGGTGATCGCCGGTCAGTGCCAATCACAGTGCTCACCTCACTTTGGATCAATGGATTCCGATTTGGCCTGTTCGGCGCAGTTTTTCCCGAGTGTGCGTTGTTTGCAGAATTTTCAGGTTGCTCCCACGCCTCCCACAGTGAGCCATTGTGCTCCGGACTGTGAGCACAGCCTCCGGCATGTCGAGACCTATCAGTGCATGTCTCGGCTGAACTCGCAAGTCTTCGGTTTGCGTTAACGAGCCACAAAGTCGCCTTATATACATAAAATAATAGGATTTTATGTAAAGAGAGGGACTTATATGCAATTGTACATCTTGTGGCTACTGTAGGCTGTAGGTAAGTGTATGTGGTGACCTCTGGACTGATTGTCCAAGGTCCAATAGCCTTCGTGGAAATCGAAAGTCGATTTCGATGCGTTTGTCGGCGAAATTCGCCGGCGGAAGGCAGTTTCGATTCGGATTTCATCCGACGGTGTTTGTTTGCCCTGAGGGTTGTCGCTGAGCCTTGTCAACTAGTCACCATCGTCATATCATGGGTTCGGAGATGGCGGGTGAGCGACGATGGGTTCTGGTGCCGAAATTGACACTTTTGGGAACCCGGATCCGAACAATTATCCGACGATAATTGTTTGGTTATGTATTCTCGTGTTTGCCGCCAAGATATCCAAATTGATGAGTTTTGTGGCAGTGGATGACTCGTGGCACGAGTCAGTGAGTTTCGGGACACTTAGTGGGTCCCGACGGCGTCCCGGTGTGATTCCGGCAAGTTACGGTGATCGATTTTGTAAAACCGATTTTCGGAGATTTGTGTGAGGGTTCGTGAGTCGTGTACCTTGGTTTTGTGGGTTGGATACTGACCCGATAGATCTTCGTCGGTCCGGTTGACTTGTGCGCACCCAATTTTTCGACGCAACATTGACAGGTGGGTACTTCGAGCTGGTAGTCGGTAAGATCGTTTCACTTTCCTCTCACTTGCTCTTGCTCTTGTATATCAATACCTTAGTCTCTACATGTCGGTTACTTTTGTTTATCGTTCGTATATATACCTTGTTGCTTGCATGACAGTAGTCGCTGATAGACATGTAGAGCAGGCTTGCATATGTTGTATATCTATGGACCTTGGGTCCAGACAACACATCGACTCCTTTGTCGTGTGTTTCGATTTAGTTGATTGTGGTTTGGTGTTGTACACCCTTGCATCTAGCTTCGGCCAAGGCACTAATTTTCTATCGGTTTTTGCATTGAGTATATCAGTATGATTTAGTCACAGCACTGTGGTGTAGTCCTAAACACCGGTCGGTTTGGCCACCGACCAGGTGGTGTACTTATCTAGATGGGTGTCCAGTGGATGCGTGGATCAAGTCAGTGTATGCATTATGACAGGCAACGCTTGAGGTCTGCGGACCAATATGGCAGGTACCAGATTGGGTTTGATTTGAATTATTCACCTTTGAGGCATATGTTCAGTTGTGATTCGGTTACAGTAGTAGTTTGATTCTTGCTCATTTATTATTCTGTTTCTATTACTACTGTAGTTGCTCTTGTATCATGCCATTTACATATCTGTTGTTCTATCTCCTTTGTTTTTCGGTGAATACGATGTGCCTTCGTGGCTCTGTCGTACCCACTAGAAAATCTTGATTGTGGTTTCTCACCCCCCATTTTCCCAGGTGGTTTGGGCAAGGAGTAGACTTTGGGCGCGACGGGAGGACGTACTAGCTAGACTACAGTAGCAACCGTTACCCTAGTTATGTTTCATTTCCGCACTTAGTAGTTTTATTAATGAACGGTTCAGTTAGATGATTATTATTGATATTTGAATATTTGTGAACTGTTTGAATTGATTTTCCTATTATGCATGCAATTGGAGTTTATGGATCTTCGGTTTTGGAATTATGTATTTATACTCTGTGGTTTTCTACCCCTCGAGGTAGTCGGTTTTCAAAATAGACTTTCCAAGTGGGAAACAGTTTTAAAAAGATTTTCGAATGATTTTATGGATGATTATATAGATTTTAAAAACAAAGCTTCCGAATGGAAAGCACTTTTAAATAGGATGCTTATTGTACTGTGCATCGCATCATTCAGCGTCTAAAGAGTGTTTAGAGGCATGCATCATCTCTAAGGATCGCTAGCTGTATGTAAATACATCGCATATATTGGTTGTTGATTGGTAAATGTAAGTTGTGGTTGAGGTCCTGATATTATTGTTGGTACGCCGTGCAAATACAAAGGAGATTCTGTCCGAGTGGATAGAGGAACTTTGTATTTGTGGCGGATCTATACGTCACGTGGGCCTGGTTGAATTCAAAAAAAAAAATGGCACGTTTTTCGCAACTCTGATTTCTAAAATAGTAATCGTTATAAAAAGGCTTTTCAAATCGGCCCCGGGGCGTGACAAAGTGATTATGCAATCATGTATGGCAAAAACTCAAGGCCAATGCAAGGTTATGTTGATGCTAATTTTGCCGGTGATCTTGATAGGAGAAGATCTACAACGGGCTTTGTATTTGAACATGAAAATGGTCCAATTAGTTGGATGTCCAAGCTTCAAATAATGGTAGCTTTGTCAACCACGGAGGCCGAGTACATGGCACTTACCGAGGCAACCAAGGTGGCGGTATGGCTTCAAGGTTTGATGAAAGAGTTTGGTATGAATTTTAAACCCATGCGTTTATTATGTGATAGTATGAGCGCAATATGTTTGACTAAAAATCCGGTTTATCATAAAGGACTAAACATATTGTTGTGCAATATCATTACATCCGGGATGTCATTGAAGACTTCAAGGTGAGGGTGTTGAAAGTTTGCACTCATGAGAATGTGGCCGATATGCTCATGAAGCTGGTACAAGTAGAGAAGTTGAATTGGAGCCTAACTTCTTTAGGCTTCAAGTTGAGCGGAGGATAAAGTCATATGGTTAGCGTGGAGATGAGGAGCAGTCATTTTGCTATCAAGGTGGAGATTGTTGGGTTAGTGGTATCAAATTCACTTATTAGCCTAATTGGTTTTATTTTGGTTTGGTTCAACAACTCATGTAATGGACTAATTAGTAATTGGTTTGGACTTTAGTTGACTCATTTGGTATTTTGGGCCAAGTGATGTTAAGAGAGATTCTCTTTGGGTTTAGAAAGAGAGAGTTCTCATTTTTTGCTCTCTAGGTTTTCCCTTTTCTTGTAATAGAGAAGAGAGGTGTAGAGAGGGTTGGAGAATGAGCTCTCTTGTTCTTCTTGCTTGATTCAAAAGCTTCCAAGGTAGATTGGAGGAATTCAAAAAGGTATTCCGAAGCGGGATTCACGGAATCGGAAGGTGCTTCTAGAAGGGATTTCCATTGGAAGATTGTAAGCCCATTGTAATAGAGTGGTAATTTCTAACCAAATCTTGTAATCTCCTCATTTGATAATGGATTTGATCTCTCCGTGCCTGTGGATGTAGCCCGATTTGGGTGAACCACGTAAATCTTGTATTGTGGTTGTACTTGAATTTTTCTTTTTCAACTTCATTTACTCCAATCTTGCATATCTTGATTGTGGATAATTTAGACACATCACATTTGTTTACTAGTGTGATTTTTTTTTTTTTTTTGAGAGAATGGTAGCATGCTAACCGCTTCGTTTATTTTATTTAAAAATAAACTTAGCTAGAAATGTGAATCAACTAGGATTCGAATTTGGGTCTCGGGTACCAACAATCAAGCCCTTTTGCCACTTGCGCTAGGGACGGTCAGTGTTTACTAGTGTGATTAGTATCTTGATAGTGAGGGTTCCGTTATTAGCTCACTACAATTTTGCTCTTTTAAAATTTAAAATTGTTACACTGAACTCAACGTTGTTATAATTTTATCATAATTCTGTACATAAATTATAGCACAACTGGATAATTGCTTATATAGTCATTTTACCTTAGAAATGACGAAAAAAGAAAAGATAATTAGTAAATAGCTGGTGTCTTTTTTATAAAGTTACATAATTTGACAGAAAATATAGGATATTTATGCATTCCCACATTTGTTAAGAATATAATATGTGTCTCAGCAAGTTTTTCAGTAATACAGTACAATTTATACACAAACTAATTAATGATGAAATTATAACCGTGCTAAGTTAAGTGTCGCAACTCACTATTTTAAGAAGGCAAATTAAAGGGTTTTAAAATCCATGGGGATTAAAGTGAAGAGGCAAATATTTATAGAAGGATTTTATATATTTTAACCTAAAAAATTGGTGTTAAATATTTAAGAATGATCATTTATAGGAGAAAAGTTTACTTCAAACAGGAAAAGAAAAGAATCGATCATCCAAGTGCAAATGACAAAGGACTTGGTAATTGATACTCGAGGTCCCGATTTCAAAGCCTAATTAATTGTGTTACATTTCCAGGTAAATTTAATTTTTTAAAAAATAAACAAAGTAGCTAGAAAGCTATTTTTCTCTCTCAAAAAAATGCTAATATAGAGAAGAATACATCTCCAAATTATGCAATTTTTTGGGATATAACTCATAAGCAAAACGTTTGTATAGTAATTGAGATACAATTTCACTAGTTAGGATTAAAATATTTTGAGTCGACACTTTAAAAGTGTAGACTCTAAGTTTCAATACATTATTGGGCCAGAAAGATGCATGTGACGAAACTACGCAATTTCACCATGTTCCATTTTCTAAGGGGACGATAGAAATTGCATCTTAATTATGGACTTAGTATAATCTATTCAACATGCTATTTATTAACAAAATAAATAAAATATTTTTCAATCATATATATTTCACTACTGTACGTAATCCATACCCCCTACAATTCCAAACAAGCCTATATAAGTAGGTTTACTTTGACTTGTTAGTTTTGTTTGTCGCAGTGGCTTAATGCGACCGCAGTTGCTCGAATAGCCCCTAGATTTCAAAATTCATTGGCACGCTCCCTGTGAATTAGGATCACTACAAGACTAATGAAATTAATTACTCATGACTACCAAAATTTAATTTTTTTTAACTAAAATATGTTCGTACTAATAAAACATTGCACCTTGACTAGAAAATTTTCCTTTTTCGAGCGTTTCAGTGCACTACTAAATTATTTTTTCATGACCACAAAAATTTTTCTGGAGAGAGTATGTACATCTAACTGCTAAAACTAGTAAGTTGAAATTATTATTTGTCCCAATAATTAATGCTGACTAGTCCGCCACATACACTGTCTTTTTCTCTGACTTGTGGAACAATCAAAATGAATCTTTTTTTTTTTTCCCTCACTATTTTAGCGTTATATATTGGTGTTCAAATGGTCAATTGTGGAGACTTACTACCATTGACCATAAACAAGGATGTGTAATGGATGTGTTACTAATTAATTGTTCCATGATAAGGTAAATATTTTGCTTAGTTACTAATTAAAAACCCTCTTATACTTTATCCCATGTCTCAAATATCTTCCAGTGATAAAAAATATATATATAAATAATTAATGTCGGCCATGCACTTTAGTTTTGTCTCAAACATGCAAGTCCATGTGTTAGAAATTTTTGTTAATTTCAATTAATGGTAGCATGTGGAGATAACATATTTTGAAACCCATATATTTAAGCTCAGCCACACACTTTCGAGTATCAAAACCTAAGAGGAAGGTGAAAAAGTTTAAATGTTTTTAATATATGTCCGATGATCGCGCTAACATGCATTGCCATCAATAATTAACGTATATAATCTTCAAATCATTGGTCCCATTTGAAGCAAGACTGTAGAGGGCATGCAACGGCGTACGTAGCCAACGTCGTCCAAAAATGAATGACAAGTAGTATATTTAATTAGAAGGCGCCGGTGCATGGCTTGGGTACGTAATCGGCCATTAATTGCTGCGAGTGGTAGTGGAGCTTAATTGGGTGGTCTTCGGAAACGACTTGTTGGGATCATCAGTCATCATTATCATATAATATATATCTTATCTGTAGGAATTCTGATTCTTGCAGAAGCTCCACCACTTGCTCGACGGAGAGTCCAAAAAGACAGGAGGAAGAATGTAAGAAGGGTACGTAGAACGGTTAATTATAAAAATTAGGAACATATATATATTTAAGGAAAAACTTCAAATGCCACCTTAGTGGTTTCGCACTTTCTCACTTCAGTATCCTATGGTTTACAATATATTACTTTCTTCATACCCTATGGTTTTATTTTTTTCTTTTTATTATTCTCTCCGTTAATTTTTTTTTTCTTTTGTTAAATCAATGACAAATTTAAAACTAAAGAATACTAAGGTGAATATTCGATATACTATAGGTTGGGTATCTGAAGTTTTTTGTATTTGATTTAACGGAAAATTAACGGAGGGACTGCGGAAAAGAGAAAAATAAAACCACGGGGTACTAAATTAATATACTTTAAATTACAGAGTATTAAAGTGAGAAAGTACGAAACCAGTACAGGAGTGGTATTTGAATTAAGTTTACCCTAATTAGAAAAATTAGGAACATATATTTAATAAAGGAAAATTGCGATCGTTGCATGGGTCCTCAAACTATGTGTCCGGTGACACTTCGATTCTCAAATTTTAATTTATAATATTTTTCTGGCTTAAACTTTTAAAATTATTGCAATCAAATAATATAATCTAATTTAATTGCTTAAGTATTAATATGTTGCTAATTTAGAAGTGACGTAGCAGTGTTACTATCGGTAGCAAACGGGCTTCGTTGTCACCCATTTGTTTTCAACAATTAATAGACCCTATAACTCGACGATCGGCACCATTGAGTATGATCTATACCACTTGAAGCATCTAAAAATTAAATTTTATATTTTTTTTGATATTATTCTTTTGTACATCAAGTGGACACAAAAATAAACGACTAAAAATGAATATTTTTTAAAAAGTGATGATAGGAGTTTTGCAATCAAGATTAAGAGTATAGATCTTATTTTAAATAATTTAAAAAATTTTTAACCAAAATTCAACCGATTTGGATATCTTTACGTCGTTAAACAAGAGACATCTCATGCATATTGATCATTAAAATTACAAATTTTAAAACCCTTTGATAATTAGATTAATAATGTCGAAAATATTTGAAATTTGATTTTTAGATACCTCAGCGGTATAGATCATATTCAATAGTATCGATCGTCGATTTAGAATCACGATCATCGAAAACAAATAGATGTTAATGGAGTCCGTTTGCTACCAATAGCATTCCAGCTCAACTCGTAGCAATGTTGTGATAGATGATATGCTGCCTATAATTAAAATACTACATCATTCTTATATCAACAATGCGTCAATATTTAGTCAACTAAACTGAATTTGCGGATTTGGCTACAACAATTCCGAAAGTTCAAACTATAAATTACAACAAATTGAAATTTGAGAACCAAACTTTCACCCGCCTTATAGTTTGGAGGACCAAATGTGCAATTTAATTACTCTTTTAATAACTTAAAAGGTTTAAAAAGATTTATTAATTATTAGAAAGTTAATTTGCCAGAACAATTAATCATACTTAAATAGCTTAAAATGAATCATAGCTCAAAATGCTTGCATGTATTTGAAAGCTTAATTAACTCTGATAGCTATTTTTCTAAACACCAAACAATATATATTTAAGGGACAATTGAGAAAGTTTTTTTTTTTTTTTGATTAAAACAATTGAGAAAGTTTGGTTTCTGAATCTAGGCATGCGAGGCTAGTCAATCAAAATTTACGGATTGTTTATATAGTTATTTTCTAATTTTAGGAATTTCAGAGTTGCTATCTGTAAAAGTATAATGGTTCAAATATTTTCCATTTAAAATGTTATAAGATTATTTTTAATGACTTTGAATATTTCCAAGTCCTTCGATATGTATCTAGTCGCGTATTTTAAATGATTTTTTTTGTGGATGACAATATAATAGAATTTTCCTCAATTCAACAATATGCAATTATATTCATCGAGCTACCTTGTCTTCGTTAATTAGTCCAAGAAAGCACAATTTATCTCAATTTGTAGATCAACTTTCTCAACAAAGACAAACTTTCCTTAAGTGTGGATGAAAAAAAGTCATACGCTAGAATTATTTAATTTATGGAGCTAGGATTCCGTGCCCTCAAGAAGCACATGCATCTTTCTATTTTTTAATTATTTTTAATGATAGAGCTTTCAAACCGATGATCAATTTTATTAAACTTGATCTAAAGTAAGTTTATAATTTTTCAATATCATTTAATTAGCGATGGAAATGACTCAAAATTAATAGTTTAAAATAAACATCTTATAAAAAGTGTTGATACAATAGCAAGATTAATTTTAAATCAGAGATATTTATTTTGCCGTAAATAGTATAAAGATTTTTTATTAAAATTTTATATCAATAATAAAATTATTGATTTTGATCTCTTTCGATCGTCAGATAAATAATATAAAAATATTGCAAAAGTTATGTTTTAGGTATTTCAAATACTCTAGATCAATTCTATCAGAGTAGATTATCAATTCGGAAGTTTTACTATCAAATACGATTAAAAACCACGAAAGGCTCAGTGCTCATGAGAGTACAGTATACCACCTCATAATTTATGTATTATAAACATTACCAATTAAACACTTTAAAACACGAATTAGATGACTGGGACAGAGACTTTTATTAGGTTCCTTAATTAGTTAGTTTAAGGAAAAGAATAGAGCAATATCCACATTGATGGTCAAAAGATGCAATAAGCAAAATATTTTTTTTTTCTTTTTGTCTATAGTGAAAAGAAAAAATCATTGGGAAAAATACCATGCAACTCTTTTTTTAGACTCTAATAACAAATTATAGTATGGTACACCACCTTAATTAGCATATGTATAAAATTGATACTCTCCATTTCAATTTATGAGGACATTCGAATTGAATTCAGCAAGCTCAAAAGGTTCAGAGTTCAAAAAACAATCTGAAATTTCAAAAAGATTTGGTGATAGACTTTGGTTTATAAACAATAGAACTAAATCTACTTAGGAATGCAATGTACTTACGCAATGTTCTTAGAACTAACCTCATAGAAGTAACCCGGATATAATATCATTCCAACAAGCAATCTAATAGAAACTCAAAGACCATGTTTAACACTAACAATCCTGAAAGAAAGTTTGCAATCTAGGCATTGCTGGGTATAATTAGAAATGGCATGTTCTTCATATAGTTATTTGTTTAACTTTTGAGACTTTTGAGTTGTCATGTGCAATCGCGTGTGTAACAAATAATTTTCGGATATTTTCCCTTTAAAATGTTTTAGAACATTGTGTTACATTAAATTTTACGGGTAATTTCAAATATATAAGAGCAATTTAAATGAGCTTTTTCTTTGTCATGGAGCTCTCACCAATTCAATGGAGCAATTATAATTTTGCCAAGCTGCATTATCATTGTTACTGTATATATGTGATGCCCCATTTTTCAAAGGATAATTTATCCTAAAACTACTCTAACTCTACTACGCTTAATCTTTTTAACCTTTTGGGCTTATCCACTCCACAAAATACTATAGCCGGATTAAAAAAATTTAGTCATGTTATATCTCATATATAGAACAATTCCAAATCTTGAAAGTGTCGTATTCCTCTTCCCTTTAGGCACTGACATTCTCGTCAGGCTTAAGCACATTCACAAGCACCAAATGATGTAAGATTCGTCTCACTAGCCTTTAATCGATCTTTCGGAAAGCCGTGCTCCACCAACAGCAATAATCAGCCAACAAGTCATACTCTACCCATTGTATAACCTTGGCTTAACCAAGATTCATCTGACATACCCGGCTAGTAATTAGCTCTGATACCAACTGTAACGTCCCACTTTCCAGGAGGTCACCCATCCTAGAACTACTCTATCTCTAGCACGCATGACACTCTCAACCTCTTAAGCCTAATCATCGTCTAAAATGATATAACCGGATTAAGAAATTTAGCCATATTATATCTCATATATTGGACTATTCAAAATCAATATTAGTATAAGTATATAATATATACTATAATATATATATATATATTATATAAAATTAGGCTGGAAAGCTATTAATAGTAAAATGCTCTTTTGCTATCAAGTTTTTACCCTTGGATGAAAAATTGTAGGGTCAGGATGATATTAGTCGGTTTAGCGTTGAGTGTCCCCCTAGGGTTGAGTGGTCCCCACTGAGTTATAGTATTTAATCCAATGGTTAAAAATAATGAAAAGAGTTGATCCAAAGGCTAAAAAACTGTAGCAATAATGAGATTTTGCTACTAATAGTAGCCCGTCCAATACATATATATATATATATATATTATATATATATATATATTATAGTATATTATATATATTAGAGTGAGAGCTACTATGATCGGAAGCACGGAGCCTTCCGTGCTTCCAGCTCGTTTTCGATGTTGCGACTTTCGAATCGTCGATCGGCTCCGTTAAACTTGATCTAGAGTATTTGGAGTACCTAGAAAATAAATTTTATTATTTTTCGATATCATTTGCCTAGTGATCGAATGGGCTCAAAATCAACAAATTTCAATGGCCGTAGTTAGTCGTTTGCAAGTTTAACGGTGTAGAAATATCCAAATCACGTGAAATTTTGATAGAAAATTCTTTATACTATATAAAATAAGATCAATATCTTTGATTTAAAATTTTAATATCATATTATTATATTTTGTAAGATTTTTATTTTCAGCCGTTGATTTTGAGCCCCTTCGTTCACTAGGCAACTGATATCGTAAAATCCAAATACTCTAGATCAAGTCTAACGGAGCCGATCGACGATTCGAAAGTCCGAACATCGAAAACAAAGTGGAAGCACGGAAGGCTCCGTGCTTCCAATAGCATAGTAGCCTCACTCTATATATATATATATATATAGCGAGAGAGAGAGAGAGAGCTACTATATTCTTATAAGTACGATGAACTTCATATTTATAAGTAGCTTTCGATAATATAGCTTCCGAATTAACGATCCATACTGTTAAACATAATTTAAAGTATCTGAAGCTAGTAAAATCCAAACTTCATAATTTTTTGACATTATTTATCTTACGATTAAATAGTCTCAAAATTGGTAATTTTTAACGATTGGTGTACAACACCCGCAAATTTAACAATGTAACAGACGTGCTGTCCATCAACTCACACACATTAGTACGTACACAACAATATGATTTGGATTTCGGAACCTGGTTGACTGGTTCGATATCATGGACTCAAACTCGCTTGGATGGTTCTGCGTGGAGCGACCCCAGCACATATAAGTAATTTTGATCTGCACATCAACTCTCTCAACAAATACAATTTCAAAAGCGTGAGATAAATTAGACAAAGAAAGCCAAGGTAAAACTTGTTTGATCCTTCTATTATAAATAAAAGTTCAGATTAATTAATTTAGAATGAGAGGCTTTCTAGGTTACTCAATTTGTTGAACGGAAAGAATACAGTAATATCCACATGACTGGTCAAAGAAACCAATAAACAGAATGCTTTTTTTTTTTTTTTTCAAAAAACTTCAAATATCATTCTTGTGGTTTCACACTTTCTCACTTTGGTATCCTGTATTTAAAGTATATCAATTTACTATCCTGTGATTTTATTTTTATTTTTTTATTATCGATTCCACTAATTTTTTTCGTTAAATCAGTGACAAAGTTAAAACTAAAGGGCACTAAAGTGAATATTCGATAAACCTAGGTGAATTATCTGAAGTTTTTGTATATAATTTAACAAAATATTAACGAAGAAACTGACGAAAAAATAAAAATAAAATCACAGAATACTAACTTGATACACTTTAAATCACAGGATATGAAAAAGTGAGAAAGTGCGAAACCACAAGGGTGGTATCTGAAGTTTACTTTCAGTTCCTCTGATCATTTGGAAGATGCCACATGACTCAATTTAATTTATATTAATATCGAAACTAACATCTAATTGACACTTCGACAATATGGTTCTCAAGCTGTACGTGTGTCACGGTCACAAGTTCGGCATTCGCATAAATAATTTGGTAGGTCAAAAAATTTTGAGTTTGCAAAATAGTTAGAAAATCAGAAAAAAAAAAAAAAAAGTTGATAAATATTTGTTTTATTATAATTAACTATAAAATAAAGAATTCAAGAGATTACAAAATTTTTAAGCTTTTTATTTTTTAGTAAATTATGGCCTTAAAAAGTTAAAAACATAATAACTCATTTTGTAGCTAGATTAATACAACAGTACTTAATCTAGTAAATTGATTCATAGGTTATCCATAATTTTGATTAATTTTTTTTAATTTTCTTAATAGCAATGAATAATTTGGATTTGGTAATTTTTTCCTAAAATTTTTATAGTAATGAATAATTTGGAGAGATTATTCGGATAACCAAATATAACTGTGCACAAATTTTTAAGAAACAACAGTGAATTTTGTTAAATTTCACTCATACTGGATTCGTGCGCTGTTAGATCTCAATGAGGCTCAATTTTATATGGGCTTCAAAAGGCTCGAAGCTAAAACAAAAGGTGAATAACTGGAAAAAAAAAAAAAAAAAACGTTAATAGGGTAAAAAGATATTCAATCGCATAAAATTCTTATCGATTGAGTAAATGGAGAAAATTTTTTCCTACACGTTCGCACATAACTTAGTTGGTATAGCATAGATCGTAGTGTTACAGGAAGAAATATCACAATAATTACTGTAAAACATAAATATCTAAGGATATATTACACTTTTAATCCTCAAACTATTAAGGCGGAACATTTTAGTACTCAAAAATTTAATTTATTATAATTTTTATCTTGTATTTTCTGAATTATTATAATAAAGTCTCATAATTCAATTTGATAGGCTAAATATTGGCGAATTATTAGTGGACAAATAATATAATATCTTAATTATATATTATTGCATCATCAATTACAATATTTTTATATTACTTCTATATTAGTAATTTATTAATATTCAGCCAATCAGATTATATTGTAAGATTTGATTATACTAATTTAAAACAATTAAGTTAAATAAATTATGGTTTGAAGACCAAAATGTTATGTAGCATTATATTTGAGGAATAAAAGTGTACTTTATCCATATCTAACTGGGAAAGCGTCTAATACAGCTTTTTCTTTGAGGCTGTGTTTCGTTAGAGAACTAAATTCTAGAGAATAATTTTTGTTATTCCCAAAATCAGGGGATATTTCGGTACAAAATAGAAGAATTATAAATTTGTATTTGGATACATTCGGGAATATTCTAAGGATATTCTTAATAGCGTTTGGATAAAAAGTCAAGAATAAGGTCTAAATATATTTTTTGGAAGGCTAAATTATATAAAATTTTCCTGTCAAAATCCGATTTTTCATTTTTTCCCGCTATCATTTAAAAACCTACACTTTACCCCGTGTAAAATGAAAAAATGATCACTTCGCCCCCCACCGTTAGTAATCCGTTAGGGTTCCATTTATAAAATATTATTATATTTTTTTATACCAAAAATACCCTCAGTCTTCTCTTCTGTAAAAATGGTGAGTGGCAAAATGGTTATTTTATCATTACAGTTCACACCGTAACCCCTATGAACATTTTTCATTTTACAAGGGGTAAAATATACGTTTTTAAATTACAGGGGCGGAAAGTGAAAAATCAAATTTTGACAGGAGGTTTTTCTGTAATTTAGCCTTTTAAAAATAAAATAATTAATTTATATTACTATATTTTATATAAAATTATTTATAAAATTATTTCATATTGTAATTTATAATATAATATTTTATGTAACCGTTTAATTTAAAATAGTATATTTATTTTATGTAATAATTTATTATATATAAATTATTCATAATATATGTAATGAATAAAGTATAATACTAACAATATCCTAATGATTTTAATTAATAATAGTATAAATTTCAGTACAAATTATATATATATATATATATATATATATATATATATATATAATTTAATATTTATAATATTTAATATAAAAATAATTGATTATTAATATATAAATAATAAAGCTTAATGAAATAAATAATATATTAAATTTAATTAATTTATATTATATAATAAGATTTAAGTATATATATATTATCATAAAGATACTATTTATATTAATATATTTATGTATTTATTTATTTATCTAATAAAATAAAGAGAGGAACAAAATTGTTTTGAGTCCTCTAGAAACAAGTTTTAACGGATTATTCCAGAACAACCCGAAAGAACTCATTTTGACCGGAACAATCCGTTTTCCGAAGTTCTGCTGGCATTTGGCTAAAATTAGGGGATATCCCCTTTTATTCCGGAATATCCTCCGTGCCAAACGCAGCTTGAGTATATAGTCATTTTAATTCATGCATGGACTCCAATAGTACATTTTGCCTTTTATTTTTATTTTTTTGGCCATGTATTCTTCTACCTTTTCTTTTAAAATAAATTTTAATTTGCCTACCTGGTATTTGATTGAAAAAATTATAATTAACTAATAAGTAGTTTTAACTATATTTTTATAAAAAAAATACTACTATCAAATAGAATAACAAAAAATTTTCATCGAAAAATTGCAAAATAATTAAGTATAATTTTTGAATCACAATGTAAAAATAAACAAAACTATAAAATAGTTAAATACGCCTTTTTATATTACAAAGCGATAAAATAAAAATAAGTTAATTTATGAGAGGATGGATGAAAGTTTACCCTTTCTAATAATATTTTCTCGATTTCAGCATTTCATAAAATGATTAGACCATTTACTTTATTTTCAGATGTTTACAGGACACACGTGTGAACACTTCTATTAGAAGCCGATTTAATATCTGATCTCATAGCCGGAAAAATAAGGGTTACTGACTGCTCTAAAAATTTGTGGCACTTCTAGTAGAGTATGCGGCGGACAAATGAAAGATGTCTAACGCGTCTCTCAATATTAGAAATGAAAATGAGATTTAACCCTAGAATAAAATATATTTTAGACGGCACCTTTTAGACGACATTTTATTCTACTGTTTTTAATATTTGATATGTATTGACAACACAATTAAAAATTACTAATAAGGATATTTTTATTAAATACTGATAAAAATTTTTCGACGCTATATTAAACATCGCTATATTTATTCTGACATGCTCATTTAAAGATTCTTTATCCGACACTTTTAGAAGCATGAGAGCCATTTTTACCAACGTTTTGACACGCTGCTAATTATTATTTAAAATATCCTTCGTTGTTGTCTAAGTTCCTTAACAAATATTTATATAATAATATTTTTCCTTATAGCTTTCACTCAATCAATACGTTATAGAACACCACAGCATCCTGCATATCAAGAATTACGTACGTTCTGCGTGCAGCAAATGCACGAAGCTCTCGTAATTCGTATGGAGGAGAAAGAAAAGAAAATCATAAAATTAAAAATTAAAATAATATTATCACGAACGACTGTCGAAGCAACTCTTTTGGCAATAAATAGCAAGCGCAGTTAGCCCCAAAAATGAACACTACAAATTAAACAACCAAGGCGGAAGAAAGAGAGCAGAAAGAAAGAAAGAAAATGGAGATCATCCCCCTCCTTTCCCGTGACCACCCTCTTCTCATCATCCCCTCTCTCCTGTTCCTCTCCCTATGCATACTCCTGATGGCCAAATCCCTCATCGCCGCCCGGTCATCGAGCGGAGAACGGATCTCGAAGCTGCTCCCGGGCCCCCGCGCGCTGCCGTTGATCGGGAGCATGCACCACGTGTCGCGGGCCCACCGGGGCCCGGCGCACTGGGCGCTGCGCGAGCTGGCGCGGGCGCACGGGCCGCTGATGCTGCTGCGCATGGGCCACGTGCGCCTCGCGGTGGCGTCGTCGCCGGAGACCGCGGAGGCGATTCTCCGGACGCAGGACCTCAACTTCGCGTTCCGGCCGCAGCTGCTGGTGGGCCAGATCGTGGGCTACGGCTGCAGCGACATGGTGTTCTCCCCCTACGGCCTCTACTACAAGCAGCTGCGCCGCATCTGCCTCACGGAGCTGCTCGGCCCGAAGCGCGTCCGGGCATTCGCGAGCATCAGGAAGCACGAGGTAGCCAAGCTGATAGAGGACATTACTGCTGCCGCCGCGGCGGGGCCGAAGGGGTCGGTGGTGAATTTGACGCGAAGGCTGACCACGATGACGAACGCCATGATATCGCGGGCGGCGTTCGGAGGGCAGAACGCGCAGCACCACCGCTTCCTGGAGGTGGCGCAGAGCGCGGTCGAGGCGGCGGCGGGGTTCAGCGTCGCCGACGCCTTCCCCTCGCTCAGGTTCCTCGACGTCCTCAGCGGTCTCCGGCCCAGGTTTGCTTTCAAAAGAAACTTTTTAACCTTAATTAGCTGGATAGTGGAGTGACCGGCGGTAACATTTTTAAACTACACGAAAGCCCTAGTAAATTCAATGCTGCAATTACGTACTTATATATTTCTAAACTATTTTCGACTTTATTATTTATTTTTTTAGAAGATTAATATTAAAAATATTTTTTAAATATTTTAAGTTGTTTTAAATTTATTTTTAGAATTAAATTTTGTTAGTGAACGAATAGGTACAATCGTTGTATTTATGAAATAGTTATTTTATCTTCTGAAATATACCATTCTATCATCATAAATTTTTTTATTTGTCCTTTAGTTAGGTGCAGAAAAATATTTTGACTTTTTGTCTTTTCAAATATGCTTTTACTAGTCATCAAATTTTTTTTATTTACTCTTAAAATAGAGACAAAAAGTTATTTTGATTTTTTTTTTAACTTTGATAAAAATTTAATACAACATAACTTACGGGGTGCTAATAGCGTCGTTTTTTTTGAATAACAGAGAAATATACAAAGGATATTTTTGAAACAAAAAATTTAGGCCCCGTTTGGTTCGGGGATAAGCGGGGATTATCCCCGCTATTCCGCCAAACGGGATCATTTTTTATCGAAATATTTTATTCCGGTCAAAACTTGCTATTCCCAGTTATTCCGGAATAGCAAGCTTTTTACTATTCCACCATTTTGGTGGAATAGTACTATTCCCATGCTTAATTTCAAACTTAATTAAAATTATAAAGTAAATTAAAACTAAATTATATAAATATAATATATTATATATTATAATACATTATTTTTATTATAAAATTATTAATTGTGCTATATTAATACATATTATTTATATTTAAATTTTATAATAAATTATATTTAAATATTAAAATAAATTAAAATTTAAAATTTAAATAAATTTAAAATTTAAAATATTATAATAAATTATATTTAAAATTTAAAATTTGTAATCTCAAAATTAAAGTTTATAATTTTAAATTCCACATTTTAAATTTTAAATTTAAAATTTGAAAATTTAAATTTTTGAAATTTAAATTTGAATTTATTTTTTTTTTCAAATTTAAATTTGATCTTAAATTTAAAGTTAGAAATTTAAAATTTAAATTTTGAATTTAAAATTTAAGATTTAAAATTTTAAATTTAAATTTCAAAATTTGAAATTTAAAAGTTAAAATTTTAAATTTTAAAATATAAATATAAAATTTAAAAATTTAAATTCTAATATAAATAAAAAAGTGATAATATTATTATTTTTATTTATAACTACCCACTTTAAATCTTATTCCATCTTACCTAACCAAACGTTATTTTTCTTATTCTGAGGAATAACCCAATTTTCATCCAAACGCAAAATTAATCTAATCCCCGCTTATACCTCAATTTATACCTATTCCTGGAATACCCACTTTTTGCTTATCCCCGAATCAAACGATACCTTAGTATATAAGATATTTGAGAAGTATTGAGAGATATATTAAATATTATCCCTAAATTTAAAGTTCTTAATTTTTTATATATTATATATAATAAAATTACGATTGCAACTACTGCCGGAGCAGCATATGGCTACATTCTTCTCTCATGGTAGTTAGAGATGTCAACGGGTCGGATTCGGGGCGGATTTTTAAAAACCCGAACCCGAACCCGACTCCAAACCCGAGACCCGAACCCGAACCCGAACCCGACGGATTTGAAAAATCCATATCCAAACCCGAACCCGATCAAATATTCGAAACCCGAACCCGAACCCGAACCCGAACCCGAAAATTTGAACCCAAAATAATTATTTCTTTTTTCAATATTTCAAAATATATTATATTAAATCTAAATTTTTAAAATATAAATTCAAATATAACATCAAATTTTTATATATATATTATATATAATACAAAATAAATTCGGGTTCGGGTCGGGTTCGGGTTCGGGTCGGGTATAATCAAAATCCATATCCGAATCCATATCCGTCGGGTTTCTATTTTTGATATCCATATCCGAATCCATATTCATATCCATCAGATATATTCGTTTCATTCGGGTTCGGGTTCGGATAAAATTTCGGGTATCCATACCCATTGACATCCCTAATGGCAGTTAATCATAATTTTACAGTATAAAGAATACAATGCTGAAAGTGCCTTGGAACTTTTCACAAATTGTATTATAAAATATTACTTTCAGCCATTACATTATCCAAACTAAGATAGTAGGATAGATTAAAAAAAAAGAGAAACATTTATAACTTTTGAATTATGGATCATTTTGAGTCTACTGTATATCTAACCATTCAATATTTTGATTTTACTACACTATCTTTTAATTTATTTGATTTGATATGAACTAGAATAACTAATACAGTAAGGATAACCGAGATATTTAAAATTTAAAATAAAAGTGTCTTTGATTGACTCAAATTAAATAAATTGAAATATTTGACAGTAAAATTAAAATTTTGATAAATTAGGTAATCGACCGTAAAATGAATGTTTAGTCTACAACTAGGGATGTAAAACGGGTCGGGCGGCCCATGATCCGCTCGGCTCGGCATGCCTATGGGCCAGGCCTAGGCACGGCACGGGTACTGTAGAGAGCGTCCCGGGCCGGCCCCATGAGTAATCACAGGCGGTGCCGAGCCAAGAGAATTGAGCCCGTCAACCCGGCAAGGCGCGGCCCATTACAGACTTGAGCCGTGCCGGGCTAACAGCTTAGCGTGCGGCCCAACACGGCACGGCTCGCATAGGTAGCGCCCGACGGTCCAGTAGAGCCCGGCCCTACAGGCTTCTAGGGAGTCGGGGACCCATCCCAGCTACCAAGGACCCAAGCCAAACCTTGGGACTTGAGGAGCCAGGTTGGCTCGGGTCCCAAGGCAATGAAATTTTTAGAAAATTTTAAAAATTTTTCAAAATTATTTAAAAATTTAGTACTTTATAAGTATTTTAATAATTTTTATTTTTTAGCCAACATTATTAGGAAAAAAAATTATTTTATTTTTTATTTTTAAATATTTTATATATTTTAAAAAATAAAAAATATTTGAAGGGCCGGTTTGGAGCCCGGCCCGGCCTGGTCGGCACGACTCGTGCCATCCGGACTGGAGGGCCGTGCTGGTCCAGTGTTCAATAAAACCTGGCCCAGCACGACCCCGTTAAGATTTTAACCGAGTCGTCGGGCCGACCCCTAGCCTGCTTTGGCCCGAATAAATATGAACCGTGTCGGCCCACATCGGCCCATATTACACCCCTATCTACAACGAACAAAGGGTCATTGTTTGTCGAACCTCTCATCAAAAGATACTAGAATTTACTAAAAAATTGTGAATTCGAAAATTCATTATTAAAAATAGGGAAAACTTAAAAAAACCCCTTGTGGTTTCACACGTTCTCACTTTAGTACCCTATGATTTAAAGTGTATCAATTTGCTCCTCTGTGATTTTGTTTTTATCTTTTCGGCAGCTTTTTTCTTAATATTTCGTTAAATTATATACAAAAAACTTCAGATACCCACCTAGATTTATCGAATATTTATTTTAGTACCTTTTAATTTTAACTTTGTCACTGATTTAAGAGAAAAAAATAATTAAATTGATAATAAAAAGAGAAAAACGAAACCACAGGGAGTAAATTGATACACTTTAAACCACAGGATTCTAAAGTGAGAAAGTGCGAAACCACAGTAGTTTTTTTGAAGTTATCCCTTAAAAATAAAGATAGCCTATGTGCTACTAAAAATAGCCAAGTTAGAATTTCAAAGGGAAAATAAATGTAATGAATACTCCTTGGACCATCCCGAGATCAAGATTTTGTTACGTACCAAGGAGGGAAATTGACTTTTAAATATTTTAGAGGTAAATATTTTATATAGACAACAATGAACATCAGATAGAATGATGAACTTAGTAAAACAAATGGATGAATTAGTCAAATAATGACCTTTCTTTCTTTCTTTCTTTCTTTCTTTTTCTAGTTTAAACTATTAAGAAACGATATTTCGATATTTTTACACTCAACATCAGGTTACAAAAAGTACGTCGAGAGCTCGACGAGGTCTTCGACGAAATAATCGAACAGCATCAGCAAAAGAAGAAGAATACGGCCGACGAGTGCGAGGAGGAAGACTTGATCGACCTACTCCTTCGGTTGAAAGACCATGGCGATCTTGAAGCCCCTCTGTCCATCGATAACATAAAGGCTGTAATTTTGGTAAGTAAAGTATAACGTTACTACCCACATCAATGGATATGAATATTTTTACATTATTTCAAAATGAACTGTGTTTAAAAATTTGAAAACTTGATTCAACTTGAAAGTAAGCCGAACGGACATATGCACCCAAACGGAGGGGCAACAATTATTTATCAACTTTTGTCAACGCTAAGGTGTTTTCCATGTTACCCTTCTAAAGCCGGCATTTTAATATTTTTTTAATATTTACTAGAAATTTAACTGTGATTAAGTCATCGATGTTAACAGCTTAGTAAATAATTCGGCCTTGGCCAAAATTTTAAGTAACTTGACCGAGTTAGCAAGTTTGACTAAATTTGGCTCTGCACGTGGCGCAACTAATTTTTCATAATCTTTAGATGATTACTATTACGCCAATCACCCACTCAACCTTAGATATCTAATAGTCACAAAGTATATAGTATTATACTGTTAGTAATATTTCAACACAACTCTTTATATATATATATATATATATATATAGAACTAGGCTACTATGCTATTAATAGCACCAAGTCATTGGTGCTATCAAGTTTTTAGCCATTGGATTAAGAGATGTGCGGTTAGGATGATGTGAGCTCCCTAGGGTTGAGTGGGTGGTTGGTTGAATAGTATGATCTAACGGTTGAAAATGATGAAAAGGGTAGATCTAACAGCGGAAAACTTGGTAGCACCAAGTGCTTCGTGCTATTAATAGCATAGTAGCCGGACTCTCTCTCTCTCTCTCTCTCTCTCTATATATATATATATATATATATATATATTAAACTACCAAATTAAACAGTTTTTTTTAACAATACAAAAGATTGATATATTATCAAGCATCCACAATATTCAAGCTTCAATACTATTAAGTTATATAGAAATTCGGAATCGACGACAAAAAGCATTTAATGTAATTTAAAATTTTGAACTTCTTAAAAAGCCCAAATTTATGTTTTAGGGAATAATTTTTTGGTGCATCACAAAATCGAGGATCAAAATTGAATGTTCTCAAAATAAAGAAAAAACAATAACATATGATCGATTCTGTAATTAATTCAAGATCAAGATGGTTGATCTTGATTGAAATACTTCAAATCTCTCCAACATTTTGTTTATATAAATTTCAAATCTCTCCAAATTGCTTTGATGCGTTGGATTGTTTATTCGGAGGGCTTATCATTAATGGAAACCAGTCGCCGGTACAGCCAAGTCCAAATACTGGACTTGTATATTAATATAATATATAATAAATTAGTATTAATTCTGAACTGCTCTACCGATCGTCCCTAGAGCAAGCGGCAAAGGACTTGGTAGTTGGTATTCGAGACCCAAGTTCGAATACTAGTTGATTCATATTTGCAGCTAAGTTTATTTCTAAATGAAACAAACGAAGCGAATAACGTGCTATTTATCTCTAAAAAAATAAAAAAAAAAAAAATCTGAATTGCTCTTAACCCATGTCATGAGCCTAATTAACCTGCATGCTGTCATTCCGAAGGACTTATTTTTAGCAGGGACGGACACGTCGTCGGCGTTGCTGCAGTGGGTCATGTCGGAGCTGATCAGAAACCCGAAGGTGATGGCGAAAGCGCAGACGGAAGTGAGAGAAGCCCTAAAAGGAGACGACGGCATCGTCATCGAAGAAGCGCAGGTCAACGAGCTGCACTACCTCAAACTGGTAGTCAAAGAAACGCTACGGCTCCACCCGCCGGTCCCACTGCTCCTCCCCCGAGTGTGCCAGTCGACGTGCCACGTGGCGGGCTACGAGATCCCGGCGGGGACGCGGATCATGGTGAACGCGTGGGCGATCGCGCGGGACCCCGAGCACTGGTCGGAGCCGGAGCGGTTCGTGCCGGAGCGGTTCGCGGCGCCCGGCGCTGCGGATTACAAGGGGTCCAGCTTCGAGTACCTGCCGTTCGGCTCCGGGCGGCGGATGTGCCCCGGGATGGTGTTCGGGCTGGCCAGCGTGAACGTGGCCCTCGCGGAGCTGCTCCGCCGATTCGACTGGCGCGCGCCCGACGGGACGACGCCCGAGGAGCTCAGCATGGAGGAGGTCCACGGCATCACCGCGGCACGGAAGGTCGACCTCGTCTTGGTGGCCACCCCCGTCGATCCGCAATGAGATTGATCTTTTCATTGCTGGAAGAATAAAATTATGCATTTGTTGCGCTACTTGTGCGTGTAATACACTGCGCTTTAAAGCCGGTGGTGTCTTTCTTCTATTTCACTTTTATAGCATGTAAGAAACAAAATAAACAACTTGTTGGTTGATACCCGAGTCCTAAGTTTGAATGCTAGCCGATTTACATTTCCAGCTAAGTTCATTTCTAAATAAAATAAACAAAGCGGGTAGCATGCTACCTATATATCTCTCTCAAAAAAAAAAAAAAAAACAAAATAAGGACACGTTCAATTTAGAAATAATGCCATAATGCCATTTTAGCTAAAAGCCCGCACGATGAGGCGAAAAAATAATATTTTAATTATTTTTTACAGTATCTACTTATTTATATTTTGGTAATTCAAGATATAACTATTCCACATCACGACCATCATTTCTTCATATATGGAATGGATCTTCTGATGTGCTGTAATGTAATATACAGAATTTTCTAAAAAATAATTGTTTTATTAATAATTTGTAACTTTTAATGTTTATATAGTTAAAGTGTTCTAATAATTTTATTTAAAAATTTAATTAAAATTAATAGTTTTGATACCTATTTTATAAATAAATTTTTTTAACTAAAAAGCTGAAGTTTGAGGCCTTATATTAGATAGTTTTTAACTTGTTAAAACTAAACTTTACTTATGCTAAAGTTAATTAAAATCAAATTAAAAAATATATATCAGGATGTCTTATACATCGGATGTATAATTTTGTATTTGGAATGGATCTTCTATAATGTAATGTACAAAATTCTTTAAAAAATAATTATTTTATTAATATTTTCAACAATAATTTTGAAAGTGCCCTCATTTTATTAGACCCAAACAAATGTAAAATTGAGGATATAGAATAAAAGTTAAAATTTATTAATTTTTGTGTATGAATTTTTTATTAGGAAAAACTTCAAATACAATTCATGTGGTTTCGTACTTTCTCACTTTAGTACCTTATGGTTTAAAGTATATTAATTTAGCACCCTGTGGTTCTTTTCTTATTATTCATTATACTAATTTTTTTTCGTTAAATCAGTGAAAAAGTTAAAACTAAAGGGTAGTAAAGTGAATATTCGACAAACCTAAGTGGATCATCTGATGTTTTTTATATATAATTTAATGAAATACTAACGGAGGAGCTGACGAAAAGAGAAAATGAAACCACCACAGGGTATTAAAGTGAGAAAGTACGAAACCACATGGGTGGTATTTGAAGTTTATCCTTTT
Source organism: Ananas comosus (assembly GCF_001540865.1). NCBI lineage: Eukaryota > Viridiplantae > Streptophyta > Magnoliopsida > Poales > Bromeliaceae > Ananas > Ananas comosus. Next base: position 20,016,527 of record NC_033621.1, read on the forward strand.
TATTAATTATAGATTGTATATGAGTATGTCTTATACATTCGGTATACATCTTTTCTTACACCGTCTAAAATTTTAATTTTGTTATATCAACTATTAAAAAATAGGGTTAATCCATATTATAAAATTTTATACTTGGAGTAGGCAAAAATAGAAAAAAAAAAGTGTTGAGAGAAAAAAAAAAGAGCGGAGAAAGTGTGAAACAACAAAGGTGGTGTAAGGACTGAGATTTTTTTTTTTTTTTGACAGTGCAACTAAACTCTTTGTTGACGATGTTTATGTGTGTAATTTAATTACATAAGCACTCGTCAAGTTTCAGGAGAAAATGAGCTAAAACGGAGAAGTTACGCGATTAGTAGTTTTCACTTAAGTGAATGGTAACTCCGGTTTTCCGAAGAGGCCACGGAGTAGAGTTGGCTTCTGGTGCGTATCGGACTCCATTCATAGCAGTCCAATAGCTCATTTCGAAGGATTCAGCTATTCTGGAACTCCCTGGCGCCGTCCCCGCCGGCCGTCGCCGCCCGCACGCACCGCCGGCGCCGCCTCGCTCCCTGCGGCCTGCCGCGGTCACCCAGACCGAGCATGGGAGATCTCGGCATCCGCGAGCCGCCGCCACTCCAGATCGGCAGCGCCGTCATCCCTCAGCCTCCGGCCGACTCGCGGCGCGTCGCCCCCCCTCGCCAACCCCCGACCACCGCCCCCACCCCGAAGCTCCTAACACGGCCGCCCAGACCCGTGCGGCGCCGAGTCGCCCGCTCGGCTTCAAGCGCCGCTGCCGCACCGGGGGTTTCACAACTGCGCTTCTCCTTTGGCCCCGCCGCCGGTTCTCGGTCGCACCCCGGTCCGACTCCTCCCGGCCGCGCCCCAGCCGCCGCCGGGCAACCCTTGCACCCGAGAGCAAGGCCGAGGATTGGATCTCGCTCCGCCGCGCCACCGGCCCACACCCTCGGCCGGCCCAGCACTTGCCCGGACCCCTCCGACGTGCCGGCACCCTTCCCCGGCCCGGAGGCGCCCGCACGTCCGCACGCCGGCGGGCCAACCCTAGCTCCCTGCACTCCCGGTACTGCTACTTATTAGGTTCGCAGGCACTGTTTTTCGGGGGTTTCCGTCACCTTTCCGGTGATCCGTAAGCTCCTGAGCTTTGGGGAAGTGAGCACGATGATCTAGGGTTCGTGCTGAACATCGTGCTCAACCTCCGACAGGCGGCATAGATGCCGCTGTTTAGTGATTAGTCGCGTCTCGCGCGGTGCGCGAGCAGTTTATCTAGACCTTCGGCTCGCTCGCGCGCACCAAGTCGCCGAAATGTGCTCCGAGAGGTGACACGGTCCTCCCGCACCGCTGGACCATATATCAGCGGGTGCGACGGTTTGACCCAGCGAGCCTCGTACGCAAGATCGGCCCATTAAATACTGTGGGAAATCGCAGTAAAATCCCATGATTTTAGGGTTCAACGATGTGCTTTCCTTGCATATAACATCGCTCGGTCGCTGATGGACAAGCGTGTAACGCTGAGGGTAACCTCTGGAGACTGATTGTCCAAGGGGCCCTAGAGCCCGTTTGCGAAGTCGGAAATGTCTTTTCCGGGCTTTTTCGGCGAATCCCGCCGACGGAACGCGGGTTCGGTTCGGAATTATTCCGACGGTGCTTCGTGAACTTTTGCGTAGTCGCTGAGCCTTGTTGGCTGGTCACTTGCGTCATTTCGAGAGTTCGAAAATGGCGGGTGAGCGACGGTAGGTTCCGGTGTCGAATTAGACACTTCCGGGAACCCGAATCGAAACGATTATCCGACGATAATTGTTTCGACACGAGGAGTTGTGTTTGCTGTCATGATGCACGATTATCTATGTTTAGTGGCAGCAGGTGACTCGTAGCTCGAGTCGGTATGTTTCGGGACAGTTCGTGGCTCCCGGCGGAGTCCCCGTGCGATTACGGGACTTCCGGCGTATTACGGCGATCGGTTTGGGAAACCGATCTCCATGGGTTTGCTTGTAGGTTGTGGATTTAGTGGTTATTAGCTGTGGGTTAGACACTAACCCGGTGGACCTTCCTTAGGTCCGGTTGACGTCCTTTTTGCAGTCAGGAGGCAGGCGCAGCATTTGTACAGGTGGGTACTTCGATCCGAAGTCGGTACAGTGGTGCACGCTCGGTGATATTCTTCTATCCCTATTCTTCTGTTGCTATTTTCGTATTATATATTGAGCTTGCATCCCCGTTGTTTCTATTATACTCTACTCATATGTTTCTATGCTTAGTATCATGTGTAGGAGTAGAGTAGTTTATCCATATGTGATATCGGTGACCTGATTGGTCGGTTCTCGTACTTTGTTCCGGTGACCTGATTGGTCGGTTCTCGTACTTCGTTTCGGTGACCTAGTTGATCGGTGCTTTTATCTTATATCTGTTGACCTGGTTGGTCGGTTGTTGCATTATGTATTGGGTTGGTCTGTTTCTTGACTTCTGTTGTTCGATGACCTTTGAGGTCGGTGTACCCTGAGGGGTAGGATTGTCGGCTGGTGCTGACGGTAGTTCTGGACTATATCGATTACACTCCTGTGACCTATCGGTCGGTTCTTGCGTTCGTACTTCTAGTTGACATCGAGCAGTATCTACATATTATCTTTATTTACTCTGCCTGGTTGTTCTATGTGTAGTATCCTGTATAGGGGTAGAGTAGATGGCATTCGTATATACTATACTTGTGACCTGGTTGGTCGGTTCTCCTGTTTGCATCGGTGACCTGTTTGGTCGTTCGTTACTTTCCGTATATTGACCTCTCTTGGTCGGTTCACGTTGTTACTTGATGACCTACACGGTCGGTTAGCCCCGAGGGGCAGTGATTGTCGGCTGATTGCCGACGGTTGGCTATTGATCATATCCGCATTGATCGCCACAGCTCGAGTGCATTTCACGTACACCAGCGGGTTGATCCCCCGCAGGAGGGTGTTCTTTTCCGGAAAAGTGGTCGTACATCCGACCCGTGAGCCCAGCGGTGTTCTCTTTGTGCTAGGGTTACATGCCAGGTGTGAGCAGATAGTGGCTTTTGCCTGAGGTCCTTAGACCGACACGGCGGTTTAGATTGGGTACTTTTGGACTTCTCGTCCGGTTGACGCATATAGCTATAGTAGCGGTTGTGCATATATACTTCTAGTTCTTTCTTTACAGTTGTCTTGCTACTATAGTTTTGATATCCTTGTGTGCTTGCAGTTGTACATACAGTAGCGGTAGTTGTGTTTTTATATATATATATATCTCATTCGTTCATTATCGTTGCTACATCATTTTACTTACCCATACTGTTGGTTATCTCTTCCTGATCCGGTGAGTACTCCTCGCCTTCTTCGGCTTGCGGTACCCACTGGGAGGGGAGACATGTTTACATGTTCTCACCTCCCCCACTATTTTTCAGGTACTGCAGACGTTGAGTTTTGGGACGAGACGTGAGGTACGTTCGTAGCGGTCGATAGAGCTTCCGACCCAGGTTATCGGTTTAGTTTTATCCCTACTATTCTGTTGTTATAGCTTAGTCAGTTTATATGGTTCAGTATTTTTATTACATTGGAATATATGGACTTTCATGAACGTATTAAAAGGATTTCTGGATTTGGTAAAATAAAATGTTTTCTACCCCTCGTGGTAGCTTCTATAAAAGATAAAAGTTTTCGCGTACGAAACAGTTTTCAAAAGATTTTTCGTGGACTTCTGTTTAAACATCAAATGTAAATTTACGGTGTGAATGGTGAATGTATGAATGTATAGCTATCTGTATATTCATTTGATTGTGGTTGTATACTGTTTGTACTTATGTACTTGTGTGACGCCGTGCAAGTACAGGGGAGACTCTGTCCGTGTGAACAGTGGATTCCCTGTATTTGTGGCGGATCTGGCATACTCTGGGGTCAGGTTTTCAAAAAAAAAAATTTTCAAACGCTTTTCCGCTGTGTTACAAACAAAAAGGGGACCCCGGGGCGTGACAGGTGGTATTTGAAGTTTTCTACAACATACAAAATTTTAATTTTGTTATATCGACTATTAAAAAATAGGATTGGTCTATGCGATAAAATTTTACACTTGATATTGGCGAAAATAAAAAAAGAAAAAGTGTTGAAAGAAAAAAAATAAAAAAAGAGTATAAGGTGTGAGAGAGAGAGTGAGAGAGAAAAAAAAAAGTGGGCTCTCCGGGCTCCTGTGGGCCCCACCCCTTTTTTTTTCCTTCTCTCTCAATATATATATATATATATATATATATATAGAGAGAGAGAGAGAGAGAGAGAGAGCTAGGCTGGTACATTATCGGTAGTACGGAGGCCTTCGTGCTACCAAGTTATTTTCAATAATACGGCTTCTAAATCGACAATCAGCTCTGTTAGACTTGATCTATACTATTGAAAGTATTTGGAAACTAAATTTCACAATTTTTCGGCATCATTTACCTATCAAATGAGTAGTCTAAAAATGAACGGCTGAAAATAAAAATCTCATAAAAAATGATCATAAAAGACTTGAATTTAAGATCAGAGATACTGATCTTACTCTAAATAGTGAAAAGAATTTTTTATAAAAATTTCATCAGATTTGAATTGGTTTACACCGTTAAATTCACAAACGCATCACATCTACCATTAAAATTATTAATTTTGTGAGCTTTTGATCACTAGCCAAATGATGTCGCAAAATTATGAAATTTAGTTTCCAAATACTTTCAATAGGGTAGATCAAGTCTAACGGAGCCAATTGTCAATTTGGAAACCACATCATTGAAACCAACTTGGTAGTACGGAGTCTTCCGTGCTACCGATAGTATACCAGCCTAGCTCTATATATATATGTATATGTGTATATGTATATGTATATGTGTAAATATATATATATATATATATATCGATAGCATCAAGGAATTGGTGCTATCAAGTTTTCCACCATTAGATTTAACCCTTTGATTATTTTTACCCATTAGATTATACTATTCAACACACCACCCACTCAACCCTAGGAGGCCCAAATTATCCTAGCCGCACATTTCTCAATCCAATGACTAAAAAACTAATAGCACTAATAGCTTGGTGCTATTAATAGTATTATTACAGCCTAGTTATATATATATATATATATATATATATATATATATAGAGCAGGGCTGCTGTGCTCTCAGGAGCACAGAGGCCTCTGTGCTCCTGAGCCGTTTTCGATGATGGAGTTTCCGAATCGACGATCAGCTCCGTTAAACTTGATCTAGCGTATTTAAAGTTTCTAGAAAATAATTTTTGCGATTTTTCGATATCATTTACCTAGTAATCGAAAGGATTCAAAATCGATAATTTTTAATGGTTGAAAATAAAAATCCTATAAAAAGTGGTGATATAGCACTAAAATTTTCGATCAGAAATATTGATCTTGTTGTAGATAGTATAAAGAATTTTGTATCAAAATTTCATCTGATTTGAATACTTTTACACCGTTAAACTTGAAAACGGCAGATATCAACCATTAAAAATAGAGTAAATCCCTTTCTGATCATTAAAATAAATATTAAAAATCGAAAAAATTTCTAGAAACTCAAATGCGCAGAGATCGAAGTCTAACGGACCGGGACGTCGATTCGAAATTCCATTCATCAAAAACCTCAGATACAGACTCCATGTTCCTGCGAGAGCCACAGCACCCACTAAATATATAATATATATATATAATAACTCTATATATACATATATAAATAGACTACTATGATGTTATATATATAGTACTGTAACTATAATAAATATAATATAGCCACATAAACAATATACATATATACCATAATAAATTGTATATTATAACATATAATGATATTATTATATTGAATATGATATATGTATATATAGTAATGATAATATAATATTAATATATATATCTGTAATAGTATAATAGTATATATATATGTATTATTAAAATCTAGTATGTATCGTAATAGTTTTAAAAAATTTAAATTTTAAACTTTATATATACATATAAATTATATGTACATATATATACGTACATAATTACTATAAATAATATACATATACAATAATTAATATATATATATAATAAATATATAATATATATATAAATATAAATATATATAAATAATACATATATAATATATTTACAATAGAATAAATAGTATTACACATAGATTATAATTACATCTAGAATTGTAATATATAAATATTATATATATAAATATATAAAGACGATATATATATATCATATTGTGAATATAATATATAGCATTATAATTATATTAATATATAATAAGATATATATAATATATATAGAATATAATATATAATAATATATTATATGTTACATTTATATAACATAGTCTTAAGTGTAATATATAAATATATAAGTAGAATATGTTATATATAAATAGTATACTATAGGTATATATATATAATATTATATTAATATAATAAGATAAAAATAACTATTTTAATATAAATAATTTGTCGTGATAATATATATATGTAATAGTGTATATATATAGATAATGTATATATATCATATATTCTATATTAATAGAATCTATATGTATATAATAATATAGTGAATATATACGAATTACATAGTATATATACTAGAATATAGTAATAACTTATCATATGATAGTTATATAGTATTATAACGTATGTATGTATGTAAAAACATATATGTATGTAGTAATGTATATTAGTATATATATATATATATACTTAGAGATATCAATATAATAATATAAAATAAATATATATATAAAAACATACTAACGATTACGTATGCATTAAATATATACTATATATACAGATGGATTTATGATAATTATATTACATATTACCAATTGAACCAATGCAACCTAAGGTTCGTCTTGCACAAAAAAAAGCTCCTAATTAATTAAAATCATCCATTAGTATCCTGTAAAAAGGTAGTTATTTTACGCGCTGAATTATATAAAATATGTACGAACATACCTATTATATATCTAAACTTAACATATAATTGATAGTTAGCATTTTTGGAATTTTGTCAATTAAGATATCTGACACTAGATAGGGACTAATATAATGAAAAATTGATTGTCTACTTTATAGAAATAGTTTAAGAAATATGACAAATAGATCCTGCAAAATAAGATCATACAACCATGGCTCAAAAGTAGAAAGATACGTAAATAAGGACAGAACTTAACAGTTTAGTTATGTTTTCTATTTTATGTTATGTTTTGTCTGTTTCGAGCGCCAAACCAATTCACTGCGAATCCGACACAATTGAACAAGGTAAGGCAAAATGGGCAAAGAGAAAGACATTCTGATAAACAACGAATAGGAAATAGACATATATAGTTGAAACATTTGATAAAACTCATCTTCTCAACCGTGACAAGAAATCAATCTACAACAATATAGTAAGTTCCATCTTTTCTCCTTCTTACTTTTAAACTTAAATTATTGTACCTTTGAACCAGTAGCTGCTTCAATTCTTCCTCAATGTTCCTTACCTTTTTATCTTTCTTGGTGTATCCTTTATGCTTCTTCAAAAGCTGAGATCAAATTGCTACAAATCTTATGTCTTAACAAGGAAAACTGATTGATGGAAGCCCTCGCTTTTGCTTATACCTGGTAAACAACGGCACTGTGTGAACACAATATACAAATCATTGACATCCATATAGCGTTTATTGTTTACAACTCAATTGTGTCCACTGTTTCTGCCAACAAATATGATTCTCTGATATCTAGTCTGCAAATAAAGCACTCATCTAACCTGCCTCCTTCTGTAGTGCATAGCTGAACCTTTAATAACACTTGATAATTAATTCTCAATTAATCTGGGTTTGTTCGTTTTCGGACACAAATGACGTCGAATTGGACATGCCAAAATTCTCCATTATTTTGAATGTAATTCATGTGCAAAAACTGAACTTCCTTCCTTCATCATACTCATGCAAATTGATTATTTTACATACTCTCTCTAAATGTTAGTAGGCATTAAAATCAGCAATAGATTTTCAGATTTCGACCCTGCCATAAAACATTTCGGCATTGTTGATCTCATGTAAGATTTTTCGTATTTTCGTCATGTATTGTTCTATTTCCCTACTTTACCCTCCATAATTTCTTGTTTGTTTTTTTAACTATCATCTATAGTTGCCCTAAAATCAAAACTCGATGGAAAAACACAAAATCATAATATACAGTGAAGAGTTGGTAAAAAGCTTCTCTTCATTTTTAGCCGCCGGTGGAGCAGGGTACCGTTAAAAACCTGCACTAGTCCTATTAATAATCTTTTACCACTTTATGCTCTACAAGACTCAAAAGTTCAAAATCCACTTCCAACTCTCCGGTGCAATTGCCGTCAATTTATAGCATGTAGAGAATCAATGAAAGTCTTTCAAGTTCAGTTCAAATACAAACAGATGGTCTTTACCACCTCAATAACAACCATAGCCACATGACCAAGCAAGCTGTGCATATTCTGATATATAACATATAAAGCCTCATGCAAACTAAAGAGCAGAAAATTATCGATGCATTACAGAGCTTCATGGTAATCAAAGCTCTCCAAATGGTGACGTCCCTCTTCAGAAAGGTCAAAAGCCTAGCTTGTTACATCATTTCAAGTAGCTAGCCTTGAAAGTAACCACTTTATGGCAAAATGCTAGGTTCTCTGCATATACAAACTAGAATAATATAGTACGTTCCATCATTTGCAGCATGCTTATTTTTTGTAATCGACTGTCTTCCTATCTTACTTTAAAGCCATCTCCATGAAAATAAAATTTTGATTAAATTATGCTTCAATTGGAAAAGGTTCGAAATCGACCCCACCTGGAGATCACCAATTAAAATTGATATCATGTAACCTTTTCACACTTATATTTGACTGCTGATGTGCACACTTTAAACACTTTTGGGTCTATCCGTATATTCATTTCTTATCGTGTGACTCATATTTTTATTATTTTCCTATGTTAATAGGGTCACATTCCTTGGTTATAATGTCAAAATAAATCATTTTATCAGTCCCATACTAGAATCCACTGTATTATTTATAGTTACAAAAGTAAGTCACTCTCTCGAAACTGGCCATTAACCCTCTGATTACAATAGACAAAGTCCATTGTAGTTGACATTGGAAGGAGTTCTACGTATCTAAATAGCACAGAAGACTTACTTCAGGCAAAAAGTTAAAATAATATTGAAAATTATGCACTGGTCAAGAGATTCAACTTAATTCATTTTTTATTAATACTTTTGAATATACTATACAAAGAAAAAGCTTCCATACTGCGTCCCATAGTGAATGCCAATGGAAATTGCTTGGTTATAGTAAGCTTTTTCTTTTCCTAAAAAAACATAGCCCTAAAATTAAGCACAATTGTTGCACATTCTACACAAGGTTAAATGTATTTGGCGCCCTTTGATAACTTATTGCACGGCGTTGTCGTCCAGAGTACCTTGTGAAACATTGGGCGAATCCTATGTAATGCGATTTTTTTCATGTATACCTCTGGGCAGATCATGTGCACCAAATAAACAAGCTTTTCAGGGGTAACATGCAAACCGCTTGCAAGGTACATCAATACCTGCTTTTATAATTTACGAATTTTGTCTTGGTTTTGATATACAGCAATTCTCTTCTATTCTAAGTTTTTAATTGAACGGCAATAATTCAGAAAATAAGCTACGCTATCTCGTCTGAATAATTAGGTGTCTTCAACACTATTTACTTGTTCAGAACATTTATAATAGTCTCCAGACTATATTTCAGTTAGTCTTCATCCTTTATTTTAAATAAATAAAATTATGAGAAGATATGAAAGAAATACTTGAAGAAAAAGAATGACTCCCTTGATCATACTTATTCTTAACATCAATCTTTCTACTTTATCTATTCTTTCAGATTTTAATTTTGTCTAATTATATTTTTAATCATTGCGGATAAGAATGAGTGTCAATTCTACATAGTTTATATTCGACAACCTTCTTTTGATGGGGACCATAAATCAACATCGACTCTATTTAGTGAATCATTAGTTTAAATTGACAGACTTGCATGTCCTAAAATGAGAATTGGGAGGTATTTGTATGATAATCATAAATATTCTTCTTTTCGTTAAATTAAAAATCTCTCATGATTTGCTTTTATAAATCAGTTGGTGTTTGGACAACAATGTTTATAACCGATAATGTATCAAAATAATGGTCGACAAAATATCGTGATAATATTACGTATAAGTTAATATACTGTGACAAACTTTATTCACAATATTAGTGTACTGAATAATCAACGTCATAAATATATAATTATAAGAGTGTAAGCAGTATGTTTTATGGAGGATTATAGAGGTTAAAAAATTTATGTTCAACCATTTTATAAATATTATTGGTGACAAATAAGTAACATCCAGTGACAAAATTAACTTGTCATAAATATTGTCTTTAGTGACAATGTTTTTTTTTCCATGGCAAAATCTATTTGCCACGGGACCTACCGTGACAACTTATAGTGACCGTATTTGTCGTCACTAAAACTATTAGTGACAAATTTTTTATTTTTAGTGACAATATTTTTCTGTCACTTATAAATCATTTTCTTGTAGTGAGTTGTTGACCCCTTTTTGCAGAGCCCTCGTCCGCTGCTGCTGCTGTTGTGGTTTCTGACCGAGGCAAGGGAGTCGCGAGTTAAAGCCATCCCTTCCCTAGTTACAGTGCTAGAGGAGTACCTTCCTCAGATAGTTTTGGAGCTTTTTGTACATATGGTTATGTTGTCGGGGTACTCACTGGAGCGAGTGGTGTAGCAGACTTTTTGTATGTACTGGAACCCCTCGAGGTTTTTATATAAATGTTATTTTCAGTTTAGCAACTTTTTACCTTGTGGTTGTAGCTTGGTTTTGTTTACAGATACAGCTATCGATTCGTATACAGGAAAAATTGCTATATATACGGTGGGTCTATTGGCGTGCCCGGAAAACGTGATAATCCGGGGCGTGACATAGATCATGCTATTCAACTATATAGCCACCCATTTAACCGAGGCTGCTATCATCCTGACCGCACATCCCTTCATCCAAGGGTTGAAAACCTAATAGCAAACGGTTTGTACTATTAATAGTATACTAACCTAATTCTATATATATATGCTCGGTCTACTATACTCTTATAAGTATAGACCCTTTTATACTAAATTTTCAACCGTTGGATGTGCGATTAGAATGATAGTGGTCCCCTAAGATTGAGTGGGTGGTTCGTTGAATAGTATGATTTAACGGATAAAAATGGTCAAAAGGATAGATCTAACGATCGAAAATTTATAGTTTAAAGGGGTCTATACTCATAAAAGTATAGTAGTCAAACTCTATATATATAATTATATATAATATATATTTTAATTATATAAAATAATATATAGTATGTATTTTAATTATATGTATATAGAATTTAGATTATTGGGCCCACAAAATAAAGCTAGCAAAATCTTACTCTAATTGCTTTCTCTCTTTCTCACTTCCACACAGAGTCGCTTTTTCTAAGTTTTTTTAATATTATAATATCGTATTTCATGTATTTATTTTGTATGTTGAACTATTAAACATTTTTTGTATCAAATTTTAGATAATATTTTATAAAGATTAAACTATAGATTGCACGATGTTAAGAATTTCAAGCGGCTCGTTTAGGGCTTAGGGTTTCGAGCTCGTTTAGGCTCGAGCTCACTCGACTTGAAGTTAGGCTCGCTTGAGCTTACCTCGAATTAATTTCAAGCTAAGCTTGAGCCTAAATTTAGGCTCAAAATTAATTTCAAGCCAAGCTTGAGCCGAGGTAAGCTCGCTCGAGCTCGGCTCGTTTCCACCCCTAGGCTTAGCATTCTCTTCAATATTTTAAGGGCAAATTATACTTTTGGTCCTCAAATTATGAGGGTGTGACACTTCACTCTTTAAATTTTCATTTTTGTTCGAATTTTCTGAGTTACTGCAATCAAGCCTCACGATCTAATTTAGTTTGCTAAATATTGACAAACTGTTGATGTAGAAGTGTTGTAGTAATGTTGTTTTAAATGATGTAATAACAATTAAGATGCTATATCCACTACAACAAAGTATGTTATAGACGACGCTTTATTCTAATATCGTCAATTTTTGGTACGTAAACTATAACACTACTAGCACTTTCAGTGGATATGANGCCTAGCTCTATATATATATATATATATATATATATATATATATATATATATATATATATATATAACATTCGAACTGAATAGTGCGGCTTTAGATCAAAATAATGCGTAATTTGGAACAGCAATGTTAGGTTTACCGTTCAAAATAGATTTCTCATCAAACACCAGTTTTTTCATCTATCTTATCCCTTTTTCGGTAACCAACAATAAAAAAAGTTAGTAAACCTTAAACACTCTTGGATAAAAAATTGTAGAATTACCATCTGTTTTTTTGTGGTTTCTCACTTTCAAGCATGAAAATTAAGAGGTCAAATGATGACAATGTCCACGAGATTGACTGCAAGTACTACAAGAGTTGCGGGTGGATACAGAATTCAGTAATAATAAGACTTTTTTTAATTCCTTTTCCAACGGCCAAATGGCTATCTTGGCAAATCAAAAGATTTTGCGCGGCAATACAATAATGTCTAAAAAAATAAAAATAAATTAAGGATAAATTATAGCCTTGGATAAAATTTTAAATTTTAGATAAAATTTTAGGCTTAATTATAAAAAAAAAAATTTGTACTTTAGTTATGTCTCAAATGCTCTGGCAAAAAATAATAATAATAATAATATTTTCTTACACTTTACTCTTGTCCAGCCGTTAAGATTTCTTCTTTTTTTTTTTTTGTCTTAATTAACTGACACGGCACTACGCGGGCAACCATGTCGCATTTAAGCTGATGAAAAAGTGATTAAAAAAAAATATCTGAATTAGGACATTAGGACATTTCAATTAGACCCCCTCCCCACTTTTATTATTACCCTAAATCTCTACTTTTAACTTTTTCTACCCAATCTCTCTCTCTCTCTCTCTCTCTCTCTCTCCCAAATCAGATTAAATTTGTTATGCGGAAGAGTTTTTATAATTTCTGAAATTAAATTTGAAGAAATTAAAGTGCAGAGACCGATGGTGAAATTTAGCCGATAAATTAAATAAAATAACTTTCTAACGTATCTATTTCTTGCGGGGACCGACACGTCGTCGGCAGTGCTCCAATGGGCCATTTCCGAGCTCCTGAAAAGCCGAGAAAGAAGTAAGAGAGGCCCTGAAAGGAATGGATGGTATTGTTGAAGAAGCACAAGTCAACGAACCAAGCTACCTTCGACTGGCAGTTAGAAGAGAAACCCTGAGACTCCACCCAACAGCCCCACTGCTGCTGCCTAGAGAGGGCCAGTCGACATGCCACGTGGAGGGCTACGAGATCCCGGCGGGGACCCGGATCATCGTCAACGCATGGGCGATCGCGCGGGATCCCAAGTACTGGTCGGAGCCGGAACGGTTTGTGCCGGAGCAGTTCGCAGCGCCCGGCGACGCAGATTACAAGGGGACCAACTTCGAGTACCTGCCGTTCGGATCGGGGCGGCGGATGTGCCCCGGGATGGTGTTCGGCCTCGCCAGCGTGTCCGTGGCCCTCGCGGAGCTGCTCCGCCGATTCGACTGGCGGGTGCCCGAAGGGACGACGACGGCGGAGGAGCTCGACATGGAGGAGACCGGCGGCGCCACCGCCATGCGGAGGGTCGACCTGGTCTTGGTGGCCACTACCAGGGATCCAAAGTGAACGGAGACTGACGTGCTAGAAGAAATGTTTTCCGTAGACAATACTGCAGGGCATATAATCTACCTGCTTTTAAGGAGGATATGCCCAAACTATTACTATCTCCACAGTAGGGCGCCTGATAGGGATTTGAGGATTATAGATTCGAGTCCCACACTCCCACGTGACGGACTCTAGATATACAGTGATTGGAAGGAGCCTAGCGCACGATTCTCTAAGACCGAAATGTTTTTCTTTACTAAGAATAATGTAATTGAATAGATCACAATTGCCGAACCTCTACTAAAAAAAAGTACAAATATAGAAATGCTGCTGTGAGCAATAATCTGTCTTCTTACTGCTGGTAAGTGTATACAGAGATTAAAATACTTTTCTTAAAAGAGTTTAAAAGTCTATTCGCCCAACATGAAAGTTTGAGGACCAAAATGAAAATTGAAAAGAGTAAATGTATACATGAAAGTTTGAGGATCAAAATGAAACTTGAGCTATAATACACATGGGAAACCTTTATTAATTAGAGAAATAAAATCCTATTCTTCTACCTTCCCTCGGTGCGAAAAACATACGCCGAATTACACAGTTCGGAACAAAGATAAAAAAAACGTGAGTTAGATCACATAAAAATAAACTTAAGCCACAATTTGATATTTTACGAGAGATCAAATGGAAAATGGAAAAAGGAGTTTTTACGAAAATACCACTTAAAGCAGAAATCGGAGAATCAACCAGCACTTGAATTATTGGCTCCACTAATCATCTAGATAAAGCATATATTACACAACAACACTACTATAATCTAAAAATTACAAATTAAACGAAGCTGATCTCACAAACGACCTACGCCACCATACCTGAAAAGCCTGACCAAGGTTCGGGCACTCCGTCGCGCCGCCCGCGAAGAATCGAAACCATTCCTCAAATAAACTCTGTTGCTGACTAAGCGGGAGCGTTAGAAGTGCCTGCCCCAGGGTTTCCTCCAACATCCTAACATCCAACCCTTTTGAGCACCTTTGTAACCAACCAAAGTCCATCAACAAAGGCCGGAACCATCCGCAAAATAAAGCACTTCTTGTTTCACCCCGACAATGCAACTTCCCTTTCCCTAGTGCTATAAATAAACTTGCGGAGACCCGACTTAGCTCGTACCTCACCATTGGTGAAGCTTTTTCGTGCATTTTGATCAACTCTGCTTGCTGGGCCCACAAGTCCACAAAATCTTCAGCCATCTGATTGTTAGTGAGAATCTCGAGGAGCCAGTTGAGATTCTCGACCTGCTTTGAGATCCGTTCAACCAAAGGCTTATTACTGTTCTTATTTTCGTCTGCTGCAGATCCAGAAGCTTCTTCAAAGAGCTCCACAAGTGAGTTCAAGCAGGAGTGGCATATCTTATATAAGCTCTCCTTACTAAGCCCAGCAGGGTCTTTTTGGTACACCGAGCTCTTTGATAAGAGACCATTGACTAGGGATTGCATCTCTTTTCTCGCGTTACTACAAATCCCATTCACGACTGATTGTATGAGATGGATGGCGAGATGATTATCCTGCAAGTCACACCGACCTGGTGGGGTACGTAATCTCGCTAGCACATCCTGTGCTGTTGCCTCGTCAAGCGTACAGCGGGAAAAAAAGCTCTTGAGCTTTTCCTCCTCGCTCTCAGTCCATGGGACGCCCTCGATGTACTTTAAACAAGAGGTGATGCCTCGATCAAACATGATGGTGGAGGATACCTGAAATCAGATGAGTTAAAATGTTTTTTAGTCCGATATGAGTTTGCAGAGAAGAAAAGAAAATGCAAGTTGTATTGCAAAGATGAAGAACCATAAAGAAAGTAACGTTATTATAGTCGAGATCAAAGTTATGCACATAGTAATACATGCCATTCATAGATCTTACAAGCTAATTTCTGTGAGTCATGTTCAATAAAATCAACTTGTGAATTAAAATCAGCTCTTGAATTAAACCTATAAAGATCTTTGCAGAGCCGAGAGCTAGAGTAAACATACAGAAGGAGGCTTAATTGCAAATAGTAAAATGCAAATAGTAAAACATGGTGAGAGATATGAACCAAAATTTATGAAGGAGAACGATAGAAATGAATGATGAGCAAACTGAGACAGAAATCAATTTTTGAAAGTCATTAAACTAGGACGAATCTAAAGCAGGTAGCAAATCAAAAGGCAAATAAAAATCTGATTACACTATGTAGGAGGGTTTCCTTAATTGGCTTCTGGCCAATTCAGTTGGACATAATGGTTAATAAGGGTCTAGTCTTCAGCATGAAACAATTTATAAGGGTTTAAGAAATGAAAGCCCAGCAAGCATTTGAATAGTTCCACATAAACTAGCAACCATGGTTGCCACAGCCACATAAAATGGTTGTGGAATGACAAATGTGCCATACCTAGGACCAGAAATGTAACGAGATCCCCTCCACTATAGGACATTTTGAAATAGGTCCCTCAATTTAAAATGATGTCACTGATACCCCCTTAACTTTTAATTACTTTAATTTGAGCTATTCAATCATTTGAATGAGACTGAAATTACCGACGTCATTAGGAACCGGATGTTACAGACTTTGTTTGGCGAATTTCGTGGAGTCGAATAGAGTCTTGAAGGGTCGAAGAAGATGATATCGAGGTTCAAGTTGCAAAGGCTCATCTCACAGCCCCCAGGCATGTTTATATTTTGTAATGGTGATTTATGCGTATGTTTAAGTGTTTGGGAGACATCGGAATAGGTTTAAATTCTTAAACTTTACAAAATGGGACAATTTCATGTTTCAAGGTTCGGACCTTGGTGCAAGGTCTGAAACCCGTGAGCCTTCCTGGCTGTCATGCATGGAGGGTCCAAACCTTGGTGCAAGGTCCGGAACCCCATAAGCCCTCCTAGCTAATACACAGCGAGGGTTCGGACCTTGAGGCTACTGTCCAGAACCCGTAAGTCTGTCTGGCAGTTACGTGAGGGTCCGAATCTCGAGACTAAAATCCGGACTTCTAAACCCTGACAGTTTCAAAGTTCGGACCCTAATGTAAGGTCCGGACTCAGAACCCGTCGCAAGTTTTCGAAATCCTATTTTTCAATCCTAGTTTGAATCTAATATCTCCTAAGCCTATAAATATGATATGGGAGTCTTTGTAAAACGTGACTAAAATAGAATATCCTACGGAAACCCTAGAAACCTGTTTTCGGTGCTTTCTGATCATCTTCCCAAAGCAAGTTTCTTTCTTTCTTTCATCAATTTGATTTTTAGGGTTTTAAATCCTGATATTCTTTTAATCAAATTGATGATTGCTTAGAAGGTATTTTCTCATATCTTATCTAAGCATTGAAATCACCACCAACAATCCTTCTACGGGCTCCGGTGAGAGCGTTCGCACATGGACTTCGCGTGAGGGCCGAGGATTCGGTGGACGCTGGAGCACTCGAGGCGTTGTTGCTGCGAGGAGTCACAGTATAATCAATTGGAGGAGTTCAATCAATTGGGGAGCTACGAAGATGATCTACTTCGAGTCTAACGTAAAGGTTGAGTCGAGGATTCGATAAATCACTTTGTACTCTACTTTTTTTAGTGAATTTCTCATGTGATCGGTCCCGTGGATTTTTTACTCCTCTTAAAGTTTTCCCACGTAAAAATCTCGCTGTGTTGGCTTTATTTTTCCGCACTAGATTTTTATTGAATCGTGTTGATTGGTTTTATCATTTACACCTATTCACCCCCCCCTAATACAAAAGACTTCCAATCATACTCCGATAAAGTTTTTTATCAACACTTTTCCCTTGGGTATCCATGCAATATGGTCAAAGGAGGTGCACAAAAGCCTCAATAGCAAAACTAATCATAATCCTCATCTTGCGGAGGAATATTAGCACGACAATATTCCAACTTGTCAAAAATAACTTTCATAATCCTGGAAAGCTTGCCAAGTATTTTAGTGATCCGTGCTTGTTTTGATCCAAGACGTTCCTACTCAAATGTGATGCGCTCGAGCTCAGCAAAAATCTGCTCTTGTTCAGATGAAAGGCGTTGCTACTCTCTATAGTTCGTTAGGAAAGATTGTTGTATATGTATCTTGTTGGGCATCCCGCCGAGGCACAGGCACGAAGGATCAACTTGAACATTCCTCTTCCGATCTGGCACTGAATGGCAAAGGACATCAAGACTTCAAATCAGTATCAGTATGAACACCTTCCATATCCGATGCTTATTATGAAGATTTTGAAGAACAACGCTCCTAATACGCATTGCAACTCTTATAAGTATAGCCTTGGAATGATAAATGAGGCAACTCTCATCAAGTCAAGACCTCCACGGCGCACCACTCGACCTCCTAGGGGTCCTTATTCCTCTTATCCACCTCTTATCCACCTGAGGAAGCATATAAGGATGTCTCAGTGAGTTCTGTCTATAGAGAACAACAGCACCTTTCATCTGAACAAGAGAAAATTTCTGTTGAGCTCCAGTGCATCACATCTGAACAGGAACATCTTGAGGCAGAATAAGTACAAATCACTAAAAAGCTTAGCAAGCTTTCCAGGATTATGAAAGCTATTTTCGACAAGTTGGGATGTTGTCGTGCCGATATTCCTCCGCAAGATGAGGATTCTGATTAGCTTTGCTATTGGGGCTTTCGTGCACCTCCTTTGACCATATTGCATTTTGGTTTTTGCATCCTCCGTTCATTGTTTTGGCAATTTGTGACAAAAAAAGGGGAGATGACTTAGATGACTTGACATCTTAAGATGACTTTTGCTTGGCTTAGTTTTATCTCTTACTAGTGTTTTGGTTGTGCTTGCTTATGATTGCTTAGCTTATGCTTATGCTTAGTTGTGCTTGCTTATGATTGCTTAGCTTTGTTTTATCACNGATGACTTGACATCTTAAGATGACTTTTGCTTGGCTTAGTTTTATCTCTTACTAGTGTTTTGGTTGTGCTTGCTTATGATTGCTTAGCTTATGCTTATGCTTAGTTGTGCTTGCTTATGATTGCTTAGCTTTGTTTTATCACTTACTAGTGTTTTGGTTGTGCTTGCTTATGATTGCTTAGCTTATGCTTATGCTTATGCTTATGCTTATGGCATTCAAATTCATGGATTTGTAACGCTATATTTCTGGAAAAAAAAAATTTGCGGGAAGTACAAGACTTCAATACTTCTAGTTGCGTCTACGTCATAGAATTTGAATTGAAAGTTGTAATGAATGTATTTTGAATTTTTCTTGGATCGGTCACGCGAGAAGGTTGTCGTTTGGTGATTGCAATAAATTCCGTTTATTTTACTTTTGTAGTTAGGTGAGCTTTGTTTATATACTTTGTTTTGTCATGAAATCGCCAAAGGGGGAGATTGTTACGGACTTTGTGTTGGCGAATTTCGTGAAGTCGAATGGAGCCTTGAAGGGTCGAAGAAAAAGATATCGAGGTTCAAGTCACAAAGGCTCGTCTATGAAGCTCACAGCCCCAAGGTATGTTTTTATATTGTAATGGTGATTTATACATATATTTAAGTGTTTGAGAGACATCGGAATAGGTTTAAATTCTTAAACTTTAAAAAACAGAACAATTTCATGTTTCAGAGTACGGACCATGGTGCAAGGTCTGGAACCCGTGAGCCTCCCTGGCTGTCATGCATGGAGGGTCCGGACCCTGGTGCAATGTCCGAAACGCCGTAAACCCCCCTAGCTAATACGCAACGAGGTTTCGGATCTTGGGGCTAAGGTTCGGAACCCATAAGTCTGTCTGACAGTTACACAGGGAGGGCCCAAACCTTGGGAATAAAATCCGAACTTTAAAACCCTAAGGCCCCATTTGGTTTGGGGGATAAGCGGGGATAACGAAAGTTATCCCCGCTATTCCGCCAAACGGCGGTGAAATTTGGCCGGGATATTTTATCCCGGTCAAACCTTGCTATTCTCGATTATCCCGGAATAGCAAAGGATTTGCTATTCCTCCATTTTGGTGGAATAGTGCTATTTCAATGCTTAATTTCAAACTTAATTAAAATTATAAATTGAATTAAAACTAAATTATATAAATATAATATATTATATATTATAATACATTATTTTTATTATAAAATTATTAATTGTACTATATTAATACATATTATTTATATTTAAATATTATAATAAAATTTATAATAAATTATATTTAAATATNGAATTAAAACTAAATTATATAAATATAATATATTATATATTATAATACATTATTTTTATTATAAAATTATTAATTGTACTATATTAATACATATTATTTATATTTAAATATTATAATAAAATTTATAATAAATTATATTTAAATATTATAATAAATTCTTTTTATTAAATTTAAGTTTAAGTAGAATTTTAAAAAAATTTAAATTTAAAAGGATAATATCATTACTTTTTTTAAAAAAATTATTAAATTTAAATTTTTAAAAATTCAAATTTAAATATAATAAGAGGATAATATCATTACTTTTTATTTATAAAACCCACTATCATTCTTATTTCATCCTACCTAACCAAATGCTATTTTTTTTATTCACAGAAATAACCCAATTTTCCTCCAAACACAAAATTGATCTAATCCCCGCTTATACCTCAATTTATACATATTCCTGGAATAGTCACTTTTTGCTTATCCCCGAACCAAACAATACTTAACAGTTTCAAGGTCCGGACACTAATGTAAGGTCCGGACCTTGAACCTGTCACAAGTTTTCGAAATCCTATTTTTTCAATCCTAACCCGATTCTAATCTCCTAAGCCTATAAATAAAATATGGGAGTCTTTCTAAAACGTGACTAATATAGAATATCCTATGGAAACCCTCAAAACTTGTTTTCGGTGCTTTCTGATCATCTTCCTAAAGCAAGTTTCTTTCTTTCTTTCATCAATTTGATTCTTAGGTTTTTAAATCCTGCTATTCTTTTAAGAATCAAGTTGATGATTGCTTAGAAAGTATTCCCTCATATCTTATGAGTTTCTAGGTATTGAAATCACCACCAACAATCCATCTACGGGCTCCAGACAGAGCGATCACGCGTGAACTGTGCGTGAGGGCTGAGGATTCGGTGGACGCTAGAGCATTCGGGGCATTGTTGCTGCGAGGAGTCGCAGTGTAATCAGTTGGAGGAGGTCAATTGATTAGGGACCTACGAAGACGATCTACTTCGAGTCTAGGGTAAAGGTTGAGTCGAGAACTTGGTAAATCACTTGGTACTCTACTTTTCTTATTGGATTTTTCATGTGATCGGTCCCATGGGTTTTTACTCCTCTTAGAATTTTCCCACGTAAAAATCTCGGTGTGTTGGCTTTATTTCTCAGTACTTAATTTTTATTGCATCGAGTTGATTGGTTTTATCATTTACACCTATTCACCCCCATCTAGGTATGTTTATACCTTTTAGATCTTAGGGTCCTTATAACCTACACCGGATGTCTGATTTTGGATCCAATTACATATATTGGACCTGACTCTATAGGGATTGCAATCAAACTTCAAAAGATAAATATCTAAAAAGTGAAATAATACTTGAAACTATCCAAAATGAGGAATTGAAGTAATCGGGTAACGAAATCTCGCCGACAAGAAATTAGAAGAAAATGAGGAAAAAAAAAAACTCTGTTTAAAGCCCAACGGAGAGGAGAAAAAACAAGGGAAAGAAAATTCTAGCCAGATACCTAAGAACTCCATTTCCTATGCTATTTATGTACTCAGCCACAATATGAAGCAGCCCCTTAATCAGAGAAGGGCCTATACGAATAAATTGTTGCTGTAGTAGGTACCAATATTAAAAACAAGGTTGGCTATTTTTGAAAATTGCAGCAGCAGCAAAGAGGAAATAGGGGCTCTAATAGCTCTAGAAAAAAAAGGGGCAATTGCTTATATACCCCTGAAAAGCTCCCGACTTTCTAATTTATCTCTCTTAGAAGGCATGTTAAAAATACTATTCTTATGTTTCAAGTTATTTCAAATATACCTCTAGAGTTAAATTTTAATAGTGAACTATTACCAATAGTTGTTATCTATATAAAATTACTATTTTGCTCTTTCCAATATACCATTCTATTATCACCAACTTTTCTTATTTGTCCTTAAATTAGAGGCAAAAGAACTATTTTTATTTTTGGTCTTTTCAAATATACCCTTCTACCATCACCAACTTTTCTTATTTACCCTTAAGTTAAGGGCGAAAGAGATATTTTGATTTTTTTAAAACTTTGGTAGATATATAACTCACGTTTAATCTGTAATAACTTAACGGATAATAATTGTAGGGTATTTTTGAATAACAGAAGAACATATAAGGGGTATATTGGGAAAAAAAAAGTAGGGGTTAATTAAATATTTCCAAAGTTTTGAAGAATATATAGGCAATTATCCCAAAGAAAAAATATGGCCAACAAGCATTCTCCAAATATGAAATAAAATTTAGAATAGAAAATAACTAAAAAAATAAGAGAAACGGTGAAGGCAGCAGATTAGGCTTTTAGAGAAGGGCTGATTGAAATAAAACCTAAGATCAGCCAGTAGAAACAGAGTATGCAGGGAAAAGATCAATACAATAGCAATCACAAAATAAAACAAAAGCAATGATTTAAACATCCAAAACATTGAAAAATCAAGTTGAAATCAATCACATTGCTTTTCGAGCTAACACCTAATTAGATACAGCTAAGCCTCACACTTGAGAAATTTAAAATTTCCAAACTCATTATATAGTCAAATTTTAGGCTGCATGAGAGAGAGAGGAATCGGCGATAGGCATATTAATGTAACATGTTGCTAACTTCAATGTGCGTCATAAAATCGATGTATTGTGCTCTCCCACACTACAAAAGAAGTGTATCGGCCTTGGCGTATTAATTGCTAGAACATGAACAACAACAGCCTATGTTATGCCACCACATCTCAAATGTTCATAGATGTTTTATTTTGGTTCAGAGTTGTTCAATCCCATAATGCTCACAACAGCGCTAGCTCCATAACCATCTTAAACCATTTTCTCTAGTATATCACACTTTCAATCAGACCAAACCTATAATTTGACTAATTTCAACACGTTATCATTTCGCTGTCGCGGTCCCCTTCTCATTACCCATCTTTCTAAAATTTGCACCAAAACTTCTTCTAGTAACTAATCATGCTCGTCAATCACTATATTCAACTAACAGTACTACTTAATTCAACCAACAATCCGCAACAGGACACTGAAGGAGAATCAGAAGCCTTTGAACACATTTTAGACATTAGACAATAATAAAAAAGTAAAGATAAAAGGACAGTTATACTGACCTCGAGTATGTCGATGGCTGGCGACACTCCCGCCTTTGCGAGCGCCCTCAACGCATCCTCCTCATACATCAGCTCAATGGTCTTTCTAAACACATCCGTATCCTCGATTCCGCCGACTTCGATCCTGGTGTAGCCCGCGAGCTCATCCGAGATCTTTCCAGTCGCTTCCAGAACCATCGCGGCGAAGAATCGGCTGCTCTCGCACAGAACCTTGGAGTCCAATTCCAACAGCAAGCACGTCCCGTCCTTCCCCTTCAATCTCAACCTCAGATCCAGAGATCTCTCCCTCGAGGACGCACAGCGATCCGTCTCCGCCCTCTGAGACGCCGGAGAACCCTCTCCTTGGGCCGGATCGGAAATCTCCGGCTCCGCTGCCGCCGCCGCCGCGGAGGCGACGATCTCTGGGAGGGGATCGAGTGGAGGGTCGGAGTCGATGGGGGAGACCCTACCTGGGGAGAGAATGCGGCGGGGGTCGATGATGCCGAGGCCGAGCTTGCTTGTGGGGGAGGGGGAGCTGTAGAGGGAGGAGGGCTTCGGCGGGGGCTGCGGCGGGAGCTTGGAGAGGTGGTGGTGGTGGCGTTGGTGGTAGTGGTGACGGGGCGAGGAGCGGAGATCGGGGCTCCCGGGGACGGCGGCGAAGGAGCAGCACCACGCCGCGCGCGGCCGGGGGCGGCGGGATGCGGCGGCGGAGGATATCCGAGAGCCGCGATCCGCCATGGGAGGGGAGATCTACGGCTAGGGCTAGGNCGGCGTCGTCTCCGCCCCTCAAGAGCCTCGGATCGGCCATTAGATCCCTCTCGTAGGCTTTATCTCGACTTATTTCTAGGGCTAGGGTTAGGGTTTCGGCGTCGCCATGGGAGAGGAGAGTTCGAGGTGATCGTGTGAAGTGTGGCGAGGGGGGAAGAAGCTTTGGATTCCTTACTCGCTTCGTTATAAAAGAGTGAGAGAGACGTTATTCAAGGGGGAAGATGAGTATCGGCTCCAAGTGGACTGGTCCAGTTTAGTTCGACGGTCAAGCGAAACGATGACACGTGGACTTTCAAAGTCGTGTTGTCGGTTGTGGCATCAGGGAGGACACGTGGAGATATGTAGTTGGCTATAAGGAGCGAGAGAAAACGCCGGATAGATGGGTTTGGGGAGAGATCAGGGCCGTACATTATCCCGTACACTGTGAAACTTATAGGCTGTTACAAGCTGTCTCCATGTCCATGTGCTAACAAAACAAGCAAATGCTTCCCATACACCCAAAAAAGATTATAAATTTTAGATTTAATTGTATAATACTATAATATACTATATATATATTGTACTATTTTTTAAAAAAACACTATAAAACTATTTCTTTTAGATTAATTGCATACAACCCTCTGTAAATATAGCAAACTACATATAGGTAGGGGTGGAAACGAGCCGAGCTCGAGCGAGCTTATGTCAGCTCAAATTCGGCTTGAAATTAATTTCGAGCCTAAATCTAGGCTCAAGCTCGGCTTGAAATTAATTCGAGCCGAGCTCGAGCGAGCCTAATTTCGAGTCGAGCCGAGCTCGAGTTCTTAACGAGCCGATTGAAATTCTCGACATTGTATAATCAATAGTTTAATTTTTATAAAATATTACCTACAATTTGATGCAACATGTCCAATAGTTAAAAATACAAAATAATTGCAAGAAATGTGAGCTAGGGTGACTGCCTGACTGGGTGAGAGTCTGTGAGAGAAAGAGAGAGAGAGAGAGAGAGGAAAAATATTAGGAATTTGGAAATTTGAATGTTATCATGTTTTAGGATTTTGTGTAACAGTGAAAGTCTGAAAGAGAGAGTGTGTTATGTTAATTTAGAGTTGGGCTCAATTGCACGGTTGTACTTGTTGGGTTTATTTTATGGGCCAACAATAATGGCCTAAATTAAATTAAAGCCTATATATAATTAAAATACATTATATATATATATATATATATTCGAGCTTTTCGAGCTTTTCAAGCCTAATTCGAACGAGCCGAGTAATACTCAAGCTCGGCTTGAAATGAATTTCGAGTTTTTTTTTTGTTCAAGCTTTTATATATATATATAAAACTCCGGGCCGGAGTCCTCGAACAAAACAATCCGCCCGGTCCTACTCTGTCGTTGCCACGTCCGGGACACAACTCAGGAGATGGGTGAACTCCCGCTCGTACTCCCGAACCGTGCGGTTGCCTTGCTTGAGCTTGCGAAAATCTTCCCGCATCTTTCTCTTATCACTGTCGGGGAAGTACTCGGTGAACATTAGCTTGCGGAACTCCGCCCAATCGATCGGGGGAAGCTCCGGGGATCGGTCCTGCTTGACCCTCCTCCACCAAGTCCTGGCCCGCTTCTCAAAGCAATGCGCAGCCAATTTCACCTTGTCCTTCTCCAAGGTGAAGATGTCCTCAAATAGAGTCTCCATAGCTGTCAGCCAAGACTCCACCGTCGCTGGATCCACCACCTCTCAGTCGAAGGTAGGCGGGCGAAACTTCGTGAACCTCGTGAGCGCCACGTAGCCGCGCTCACGCTCCGCCTCCTCAGCCGCCACTGCGGGAATGGGAGAACGCGAACTAGCCGGAGGAATATCCACCGGTGGGGGTTGCACCGCCACCGGAACCGAAACGCCACCCGCACCCTCGGCCGCATCAGGGGCACGAGCCGAAGGCGCAGGAGAACCGCGGCCTAGACCTGCCGGAGCAGCCGCCGCCACAACCTGCTGCTCCAATAGCTCTTGGAGCCTATCGAACCGTCCTGTGAGCGCCGCGACCTGCGCTCGCAACTCCTGCACCTCTGTAGGCCCAGCTGGCCCTGGCGCCACTGGAGGCACGGCTGGCCCGGGCACCTCTCGAGGTGGTGCCGGAGCGGTCCTACGCACGTAGCGCCTCTTTGGTGCCATAGCTCCTGAAACGCAAACAGTTGGTTAATTACTCAACCCAACAACATCGTCGTGATTACGAAACATAACGATTAAACGACATCAATCAGGCGGTAGCTNGTTTTAAAATAGTTCCTTGTTTTATTCTACTTGGATTAATTGAAGTAAAGTAACTAGCTAATTAATCTACAAATATTTGAATCCGTTATGTGCTCTTATTAAGAATAAACCAATTTGATCTCCATATCATTACTGGACCCATATTAATGGACCGTATCATTTGGTACTAAATAACTTTTTGCTAAGTGATGGGTACGTTTATTAACCTTTTATTTATGTTAAGAGAATGAAATCGATACATTACCGTGCACTATGGTCCTCAGGAATTTAATAGAACCAATAACTTGATACTGTTAATAGTATAATAGCTTATTATATATATATAGAACTAGGTTGGAATACTATGAATAGCACCAAGTTATTGGTGTTACTAGATTTTCTGCCCTTAGATGAAAAAATGTACGGTTAGAATGATGTGGACCCTTTAGGGTTGAGTGAGTTATTAATTTAATAGTATAATCTAACGGGTGAAAATAGTCAAAGGGTTAAATCTAACGGCGAAAACCTTTTTTTGAGAGAAAGGTAGCACGCTACCCGCTTCATTCAGTTAGGAAGTAAATTAAGCTACATGGGTGAGGCAGCATAGGCCTCAAAGAATGGCGGAAAAAAAAAAATAAAAAACAAAAAACAAAAAAAAACAAAACAAAACAAAACAAAACGTTTACAGTTTGGTCACTTCTCTGGCCTAATTTTCTTCCACAGGTCCGTCAACTGCTTAATTTTGTGTATACCGACTGTTGGATCAGTCTGGATCATCCTGAAAATCGCTTTATTCCTGAAATCCCAAATGACCCACTAGCAGGCTATAAGTCCTAAAAGCCCAGTTGAGGTCGGTTGGGTTCTCTTTCTTCCAGTCCATCTATCCCAGATCATATGCACATTATGTCCCAAATCTCCCAGATGGGTAATCTCCTGGGTCGACAACATAAGAAATCTAGTAACTACACACTGAGTGAATAGGTGGTCCACTGTTTCCTCTTCCAATCCACACAACATGCATTTTGTGTTA
This sequence comes from Ananas comosus, assembly GCF_001540865.1. Taxonomy (NCBI): domain Eukaryota; kingdom Viridiplantae; phylum Streptophyta; class Magnoliopsida; order Poales; family Bromeliaceae; genus Ananas; species Ananas comosus. The sequence goes on from NC_033621.1 coordinate 20,043,579, forward strand.
CCAGTCCATCCCCTCTTTACCAAATTATCAGCTGTCAGTGGTCTCTTCTTTAGTACAAGCCAACTGAACACTTTCATTTTAAGAGGTAGACGTAAAGACCAGATTCTGCCTGTACGGGCGTCCCGTGTGCTCCATCCCTTAGAATTGAATAAGTTGACTTCACAGTAAATCGTCCATCGATGCTCCAACGCTAATGCACACTGTCCTGTCCTTGACTAATTTGGGCATTGGAAATCCTATCCTTAAGAGCTGTAATGCTTGAAGCTGTGCCGTGATTACAATAGTACTCACCTCCCAGAATCGTCTCCCAGTACCAACCATTGCTACACAAACAATCACTAATTATCAAATTCTTGCGAGGCGATAATTGAAAGATCTCGGGGAATGACGAACGTAGGATGGTTTCCCCACACCAACGATCATCCCAAAAGTCTATATTATGTCCATTACCCAACTTGTAAAATACTCCCCATTTGTAGATATTTTTTATGCTTAGAACTCCCTTCCACCAAAAGGAAGGCGGACAGAAGCAACGTCCCTCCTTCAGCGGTCTTCTTCTTTGATAGAACAAGTCGCGAATTAATTTAATCCATTGCAACTGGGGTGCATTCTGAAACTTCCACCACCACTTAACGAGGAGGGCACGGTTCATAGTACTAGTGTCAAGGATGCCCAGACCGCCCTCATTCTTATTCCGGCAAACACTCTGCCACGCCACCAGGCACTTTTTTCCAGGAGAAGTCAATCCTCCGGTCCAAAAGAAATCTCTTTGTGGTGCCTCAATACGCTTGATTACCCATTTAGGAGTCATGAAAACTGAGAGATAGTAAAGGGGTAGATTAGTGAGTACCGCATTTACAAGGATAAGTCTGCCTTCTCTTAATAGAAGTTTAGCTTGCCACCCGTCGATTTTGCTTTGGATTTTACGTATGATCCTTCTCCAGTCCTCCTTAGATGGTGGTCTGATCGACAAAGGAAAGCCTAGATACCTAGTTGGCAAGCTCCTGACTTTGCATTTGAGTAATTGCGCAAGCACCATGGCTTTTCCCTCCACCATTCCAGTGTAATAACATTCTGATTTCTCTTTATTAATTCTCATTCCAGATGCCCATTCGAAGAGTTGCCAAATAAACTTTAGATTTCTCAAGCATTTTTTCTTGGCCTCACAGAAGAAGAAGGTATCGTCTGCAAATTGAATGAGGGTAGTCCTGGATGCCTCTGTGGGACCAATACCAGTAATGAGATTGTTACCGAGTGCCTCATTAGTCAGTTTGGCAAGACATTCTACAACAAGTAGGAATAGGAAAGGGAAAATCGGGTCCCTCTGGCGTATACCCTTCTTCATCTTAATACAGTTAGTAGTGTCGTCATTAATCAGAACAGCAACCTTGGCGTTGCAAACGCAGAGTTTGATCCAGTTACACCATTTAGTGTCGAAGCCCCACCAGTCTAAGCTACGAAAAAGGAAAGGCTAGTAAATTCTATCATATGCCTTTTCAAAATCTACCTTTACTCCTACTCCTTCAACCCCTGACCTACTTCCCCAACCTAAAAGCTCACGGACAGTTACAAAAGCATCAGTGATGTTTCTCCCCTTCAGGAAAGCCGATTGGGAGGGGAATATCAGATCACTCATAACCTATTCCAGCCGATTGGCTAAAGCCTTAGATATGATCTTCTGAATCCCGTTCAGGAAGCTAATGGGTCTGAAGTCATTCGCTCGTTTAGCACCTTCCTTCTTAGGGATTAGACAAATGAAGGTGTAGTCAATAGGGCCGGTGTGCAATCTCCCCTCAAACATTTCTTGAAATATATTGAATAAGTCACCATCGAGAGTGTCCCAGAATGTTTGGTAAAAGCTCAAGGGAAAACCGTCAGGTCCCGGCGCCTTATCCTTTCCCAATTGAAAGATTGCTCGTTTAATTTCATCTAAACTAAAAGGCCCCGAGATATGAGTTAGGGTGTCGGAGCTAATTCGCCTCGATCGAAATAAATTGCTCCAATCCCCAAAGGATGTTGGAGCTGAATCTTCAGGCGTGAATACCTCCTGGAACTTCTCGAATAAGTAGCGCTTTCTATCCCCTTCAGAATGGTACACCGATTCCCCATCTTCCAGCATTTCAATCCAGTTCGTTCTCCTTCTGCCGTTGGCTATCGCATGGAAAAATTTTGTATTGCTATCTCCTTCTTTTAGCCAATGTTGCTTCGCTCTCGTCCTCCACATCTCTTCTTCGTCTTTAAGCACCCTTTGTAATTTAGCCTTGAGTTCCTCCCTTCTCTTAACTGTTTCCATTGTTATTTCACTCGGCTCCTCCTCAATATCGATCTTCTGAATTTCCTCCATTATTTTATACTTATGTCCCTTAATACTGTAGAACTCGTTAGCGCACCATTCTTTAATCCTGGTTCTACAATGTCTCAATTTAGCCGTGAATGTGAGTAACGCCAAATTTTTCTTAGCCCCCACCGGCCAGGCAATTTGGCTACAAAGTCATCGTGGTGCAGCCAAGCTACTTCAAACCGAAAAACCTTCTTTGGCCTATTATTAACACTCTCGACTGAAAGTAGAATAGGCCAGTGGTCCGAAGTTGTTCTAGGCAGACCAATCACCCTGGAAAGGGGGAAAGCCTGTTCCCATTCCGTTGAGACAAGGAAACGGTTTAGTTTAGCGAGGGATGGCTTTCGCTGCATATTGGACCAAGTAAAAGAATGGTTAGACAAAGGGAGATCTAGTAGCTCCAAATCCTTAATAAGTTTGTTAAATAAATCCGTCACTCGTGAGCTCCAAGTTTTCCCCCGTCGCTCATCTTGGTTCCTTGTGCTATTAAAATCTCCACATAGAATCCACTTTCCTTTACAGCAATCCTTCAAATGTAGTAGCTCGGAGTAAAAGTCCTCCTTTCCATCCCAAGTGGCTTGCCCCTATACGTTAGTCATGAAGAACGTAGATCCGTTGTTAAGCAAAGTCAGTAGAACCGTAATGGAATAACGTCGAACAATAACTTCATGGCAGGAGAAAATACGAGAGCTCCAGCATGTGATCATGCCCCCAGAAGCCCCGATGGCTTCGACAAAAACACATTTATCAAGAAAAGATCCGGCGAAACTACGGAGGAAAGACCCTGAAATATGACTTACTTTTGATTCTTGAAGGCACACTATTGCATTACGAACCTTCGAGATTACATCCCTTACAGCAAAACGTTTAGAAGGGTCATTAAGCCCTCTAACATTCCAACTACAAACCTTAAACATCACTAAGAAGAGGCACCATACTCCCAAAAAGTCGCCAAAAGGTGTCGACTCCCCACACCACTCGGCCCACTTACACGCATTCTTTCACAAACTCGGCGAATTTATTCGCCTCGGTTCCGTCCAGGATCACCCCACAACGACGACTCTTATGGATAATCTTTTTCAAATATGATTTAGTTGCTAACTCAGTTCCCCCCTCCCGCTGTCTCATCTTCCTGGAAACCGCTTTGGAAAAGATGGATGTCTTGTCTCCGCTCGCCAGGCGTGCACTGGCTCGTGTGGGTGGGATTCCTTTCTCCTTCCTCAGAAATTCTGTACACCCCACCGACATCGCTTGGTTCTCCTCCTAGATCCCATGCAACACTTCGTTGACACTGGCTATACCCTTTTTTTTAATGTTGTCCCTGTAAAAGATGAGTAATATTCATATTTGTTCCTCTGGTTTGTTACCGTTAGAGAACTGTTTAATTTTTAACAACAGATAAGTGAAATGTTAATTTTGCCATCACAAATATGTCCGTCCAAAAGCGCCAACTGTTATAATCGTGTAGAAATGTTCTCCTAAAAAATTTTCAATGATCATCCTTTTTCTCATCTTCTTTCTCTTTAAAATCTAACTCAATTTACCATTGTTGCAACCTCTTCTCTCACTCCTTTTCTCCTAAATCTTTTCTTTTGAGCAAAATTTTTAAAAAAAATCATAGAGAAAATTGAATGAAGAAGCAACAAGTGTTCAACAAGGGCGAAACAACATGTGTTCGACACGGGTGAAGCAACACGCGTTCGACACGGGCAAAGCAACGTGCGTCGTGGATGAATGGGGATAGAGAAATTCTAGTTACATATTCAAAATTGGCATAAAGAAGAGCGAGGAAGACGAAAAGGAAAGGAAAAGAAAGAAAAGTTCCCATTGCTAGGTTTTGATCAAAAGAAGAATGTATAATATAAGAGAGTAAAAATATTAATTTACTTCATTGACTAGGGTTAAGCATTTTACCTATGATTAGCTAAAATTTTTTAACGGGCCCTAACGGTAGAGACATATTTCAAAATAGGGATAATTGCTTATATACCCCTCATACGTTTGAAAATATCCGATTTACCCCTACTTTTTTTTTTCTTTCTAAAATACCCTTTATATGTTCCACCGTTATTGCAAAATACCCCGCAATTATCTCCTGTTAAGTTAACTTGGGTTAAACGTGAGTTAAACATCTACCACAGTTAAAAAAAATTAAAATGTCAATTTTGCACTTAACTTAAGGACAAATAAGAAATATTGGTGACGGTAGAGGGGTATATTGGAAAAGACCAAAAGTCAAAATACTTTTTGTGCCCCTGACTTAAAGGGCAAATAAGAAAGTCAGTGATGGTGGAAGGGTATATTTGAAAGGGCAAAATAGTAATTTTACAGAGTTAACAGAGTTAATTAACAGATTTTAACTCTAGGGGTATATTAGAAATAGGTTGGAACGTAAAGAGGGTATTTTCAATATTAGCCTTTTAAGAGGGATAAATCGAAAAGTCGAGAACTTTTCAGGGACATATAAGCAATTGCCCCCTGAAAATATTATGACTTTTATAGAGATAACATAAAAAAGTTAACCTTTGTAAGAATAATTTATAATTCACTATGTTTACAGGGGTCTGTATGCAATTAACCATTATTTTTTTCAATTCCTACGCTATAAACAATAAAAAAAAAACTATGATTTTATGTAGAAATTGTTAAAAAAAAATACTAGCTAAAAATGACAAAGTATATATTTAGGGAGCTATATGTAATTCGCTATGTTTACATAGAGCTTTATGCAATAAACCTTTTTTTTTAATTCCCACATTATAAACAATAAAAAAATATAATTTTCTATAGAAATTGTTAAAAAATACTAGCTAAAAATGACAGAGTATATATTCAGCTTATTTTCACATAAAAATAATAAATACATAAAATTAACAATAATTAAAATAACTCAATAGAAATTTTCAGTGAGTACATTATAGAGATATATTTTATAATTTTTTTCTACTATTTAACAGGTACCTTTTAGTAAAATTATTAGATTTTTCTAAAATAATAAATTTATTAATACTAATATAGAGATTAGCGAGAAAAAAATAATTTTATAATATCTATGAGAAAAGTAAGTATAAGACAAGAAAACAAAAAAAAAAAAATCTAAAATATAGTGTAAAAAGTGATAGAATACAATAATACAATGGTGTCTTTGAAAAAAAAAGAAAAGTATAATGAAGCAAAAAAAAATAAGGGTTAACTTCAAATACCACCCTTGTGGTTTGGCGCTTTCTCACTTTAGTACCCTGTAGTTTAAAGTGTATCAAGTTTGTGTCCTTTGGTTTTATTTTTATCTTTTCGTTAGCTTCTCCGTTATTATTTTGTTAAATTATATACAAAAAACTTCAAATATCCCACTTAGGTTTATCAAATATTTACTTTAGCACCCTTTAGTTTTAACTTTGTCACTGATTTAACGAAAAAAATTAGTGAAATCGATAATAAAAAGATAAAATTGAAACCACATGACTCTAATTAAATTGATACAGTTTAAACCGCATGGTACTAAAATAAGAAAGTGTGAAACCACAAGGGTGGTATTTGATATTTTCCCTAAAAATAACACTAAAGTAAAGTATGATAGAGCGTAATTACGTTTAAATTTTACACTATTATTTTAGAAAATGATTTTTTTAAAAAATAGTTAATATTTAAAAAATTAATTTGACAAGACAATGGCTCATTATGAGTCCTAAGATAAGGAGGAGGAAGTTTACTATGTAACACTTACAATATATCACCAATAACCAGTCAATGAGATCTTTCTTTTTGAAAGAAAAGTACAATAAAATTATTTTTCTAATAACCATGATAGGATTAGTGAATCCAATAAGAAGAATAATTTGATTGGTTAGGAACACTACATCAGCAATATAATCGGTGCATTCTAGACTTTTTCTTAAATAAGGGGTGTAAGTTCACTCAAACTTTTTAAGTATACTAGTAGTATTGCTCGAATAAATACTTTTACTATTCTTATGATATGTGTAAAAATATATTAAAAGCTTTTATATATTAAGTGTCAACACGTATCAAAGCAATACAATAGAAGCATACAGTGATGAGTGTATCAGACTTGAGAGATTTCACTAAGCACTAGTTGTCAATTTCAGCTTGTAGGCAATGAAGTCATATGGTCGTGCGATACAACAACTCGCAGTCAATGCCATGGCTCTTATGCGCCTCCAACTCCCTCCCTCCCCTCTGTGATTTTGCTAGTCATGACAAAGTACCTATCAGCTTTGCTACCAATTGTCAGAAACCAAAGCTCTTGCTTTAGTACCAATTGATAGAATCGGCAAAAGGTAACCCGAGCACATCTCTAAACCCTTTCGACAGAACAGCACAGTTATGTATAGAAACTTGACGAGATCGATCGAGAAAACAAGCAAAAGAACGACAAAACAATAAAGAAACAAAGCACATAAGGATTTTATGTGTTTCGGCCAATGACACGTCGACCTACGTCTATGTGCAATTATTCTTCAATTCATTCTTCGATTAATCCATGACATAAAGAGCACAAAGAAGAAATTTTGGAATTAAAAATATATTTCAACACTCTTCTACTCCTTTCTCTTCCAATGAGGATTTCACAATAAAGCTCTAAACCCTAAATAGGAATTCCTAGGGTTTTAAACCCAAAACTCCAAAACAAAAAAGGAATGATGATCATCATCCATCTGAGTTAAAAAAACCCTCCACAAGACGTTCTTGGTCCATCCCTAATCCACGACCATCTAGTTTCGAAACCTAAAGTAGTGGTTTTAGAACCTGACACTTCAAAACAAATTTTTAGTATGTTATGTTCTATAACATGAGTTGCTAATTCCAAAACACGGCCTATATTTTCGAACATGGATAAGGCATTATGGAACATAAGTCATCAAGTAAGCCTCCAACACTTTCGTGTTCTGCAGAATGTTGCCCCGGGTTCTAGAATATGGTTAGTTTTCAAAACACACATTATAAAGTTCTGAAATATGCATTCAGTAATCTGAAAAATTTGACACTAGACCATAAAATCGACTTGGAACATGCTTCACTTTGATTAAGCATTTCTCTCACTTGAAGATATAGGGATGCAAATATATTCAAGTTGGTGGAGCTCTGCTCCAATCAACCTCAAATTGGGAGGGCACGTGGAAACTAAAAATAGTGGGAAGCGAGAGGCTCTCTTCTTTCTCTGATCTACCTCGATCCACCAAAAATCAGTTTCCACCTTGAGCCACCCCAAATAGTACAGTAAATGGGGGCAAAAAAAAGAATAAAAATTAATCCGCTCTGAATATGCTGTGACTTTATAAGGAACAGGGCAAGAGAAGGGGGATTCCATTCACCCCGGATTAGCCCCGGTTGCATCCCTACTGGAAGACGTGTTGAACTCAAAATGCTAATCACAAATCTTGCCAACACCCACTTCTCATGTAGCTCCAAAACCAAGAAAAGTTTTGCTCCATTAAAATTTCCTCGAGTAACCAATTTCATCAAAATATCCACTAGATTTGCATCAATATGAGCCTTCAACTATGAGATAAGATCGATCTTCCTCCAACACATCTCTTACATAGTGATAATGAATGTTAATGTGTTCTGTACAAGAGTGAAATGTAAATTTTTCGGCAAATGTAACCCGTTTTGACTATCGCAATTCATCTTTACAATATTTTGCTTTATTTTCAAATATCCTAGAAGCCTTCTCAATCAAATGGCCTTCTTACAAGCATGTGCCACTGCTATATACTGTACCTCTTTCATTGATAATGCAACCACCAATTGAAGCTTTGACTCCTAGTCAATAGCACTTTCGATCATGAAGAATACAAGACCAATGGTAAATCCTCTCTTATCTCTATCTCTTACAAAATCCACATTAATATATCTGACGCATTCTATCCCTATGGAACCATAACAAATTAAGTAACTTATAAGTCCACATTAAACCTGAGGATCCATTTCACTGCTGCCTAATGATCACAATCAGAATTTGCTATATAACAACTCACCAATCCCTTTGCTCGCATAATGTTGAGCTTCATATATACTATACCAAACATAAGGCTCCATACTACTGATGAATATACTACCTAGGTTATGTCCACCTCTTCCATTTCCATACTAAGTGTTTGTTCTTTTCCACTTCCGTACTAAGTTTTTGCTCGATTAACGATATCAAATGAATAAATAATAGCATAAATGCTAGTTTTTGAGTTCTACATGTTGAAGTGTTACAAAACATTCTCTACCTAACCCTTTTGCGAAAACCATATCTTCATTTTCTTCCTCTTTCATAGTATCATTAACTCAAATATCTAACTTGCAGCTCCTAATTTTTTTGCCGGCAAATTGAATCTTCAGAGTAGATATCCAACCATTCCTCTTCCCTGTGACCACTCTGTCATCAACATCTAATAGCAAAATATAGAAACTTCATCATTATAGCAGTAGTAGCCACAAAAATCTGCTTCAATCCTATCAAACTCCAAACTTATTATAACATCATCAAATCGCTTGTACCAACACATTGGCGCCTATTTTAAGTCTTACCCGCCAATCTATAAAGACTTCATACTTGCTTTCCCTTTATCAGCACCAAGTATCCTCGACACATATTTCTCACAAAACTTTTCAAAGGAGAGAATTTTTTTTCAAAATGCAGGAACATGCCAAACATTAGAAATAGTCCGAATAGCATCATCAACATCTTGATCCTAACGTCTCCCACTCTAACCACAAGACATTATATTGTATCCCAATAAATGACTCCCTCATTCTATGGTTTATAAGTATGAAACTACTCCCTTTAGGGAGTCATGTGGAATGACCCTTTTGAATTCAAGATCTGATGATAAATAATCTCAGATCTATACAATACGGTCAAAGCATCTTCGTCCTTTGAAGTAGTAGATCTAGCATCCGCTTTTACTATATTACCTTGAAAGTTACTTGTATTGGGTTTACTATTTACCCTCCTTCCCAACTGACAATCTTCTTTACGTGCCCCAATTTTTTGCAATTTTTTTATTTTGCTTTTTTTGCCCTTAAATTTTGATTTTGATTATATCCTATCACCATGCTCCCTCTCGAATTAAAGATCTTCCTTAAGCTTCTATGGCCTCCCCTAAAGAGCCTTCTTGGCTAAACCTGTGCATAATCTACTCGGTTAGTAATGATACCACTACAGATTCCATCTCAAGGGTTTTGACGTGGCTCATCTTAATGGTTAAATTATCTCAATACTCAAGCATCAACCAGAAAGCAAAATACTAACTTTCTATTCTTCATCAATCTTCACATCAAGGGCCACGAGCTTGCTCACTATAGAGTTGAATGAACTCAAATATTCTAGTACTAATGCCCCGTCTTTCATCTTTACATTGTACAGTTGCCTACTTAGAAGATATTATTCACCAAGGACTTTCTTCATAGAGACTTTTCAATTTCTCCCAAACCCTTTTTGCTGAAGTGTCAATCTTCATAGTGAATATCACTGAATCTTCTGATACAAAAAGTAGATTTACCAACATCATTCTTTTCAAATTGCTTATCAGTCATCCGCTCCGACTTGTTCTTCTTTTCTTGTAGAGTAATATCACAACCACCTTTTTTACAAGCAATCCATTCATCTTTAACTCTCAAAGTGCAAAGGGTCCCCGTGAAGCAAGGGATCTCAAACTTGGTAGCATCTTTCCCCGCCATTATTTCATTCTCAATTTCTATCTACAAAGAACCCAACTTTGATACCAATTATTAGCTCTAATACCAACTATTAGAAACCAAGGCTTTCGTTTCGATACCAATTGATAGAATCGATGAGGAGTAACTTGCACACCTTGAAATCCTCTCGATACAATAACACAACAGAAAACCAAATCTTATATATGTATAAAAACTTGACAAGATCAATATAGAGAAAACAAGCACATGAACAACAAAGCAATAAAGAGACAAAGCACATAAGAAATTTACGTGTTTTGGCTAACTATGTATCAACGCACATCCACGGTCAAGACCTCCTTTAATTCATTCTTCAATTAATCCACGACAAAAATAGTGCAAGGAATAAAGTTGAAAACATATATCTCTCTTAAGGCTCTCCCATTCTTTTCTCTCCTAATAAAGATTTCACAATGAAGCTAAATCCTAAAATAGGGATTACTAGGTTTTAAACCCTGAAACCCAAAAATAGAAAAAAATGATCACCATCATCCATTCGAGTGCTCTAATTCACTTCTAACTGTCAATCTTTGCTTAAAAACCCTCCGCAAGAAATTTTTAGTCAATTCTTAATCTAAAAGTACAAGATTACATTATACTGATTCGGAGTCGAATTCAACTTGTTCACCATGATCACCTCGTTCTAAAAGAGCGTTTGGTTGGGGTATAAGCAAGAACTAGCTATTACAGGGATAGGTACAAGAATGAGGATAAGAAAAATGGCGTTTGGATGAAAATTGGATTGTTCCCGGCGATAAGAAAAATAACGTTTAGATAGATAATATGGAATAAGAAAAATAGTGGGTAGTTATATATAAAAAATGGAGGTGTTGGTGGGGATAGTTATACCAGCTTATTTCAGGTACTCGAGAACTACTATTCTCGGATAAAAAATTTGCATTTGGGTATAAAGAGGGGGTTAAGGGGTTATCCCTCCCCTTATCCCCTATCCAAACGGTGAACAATAGTGCCAGAATCTAACATTCCAGAACAAGTTTTATCATGTCGTATTTTGAGACCTAAGTTGCTGGTTTTGAAACATAGACTGCATTCTGAAACATAAATAAGGCATTTCAGAATATGTATTTCGGAACATAAGTCATGAAACCAGCCTCCGATGCCTTCGAGATCTACCAAATATTTTCCTACGTTACGAAACATGGTTAGGTTTTGGAATACACTTTATGAGGTTCCGGAATATGCATCCAATAACTTGAAAAACTTAAGCATGACTGTAGAATCGACTAAGAACTTTGGCTTCACCTTGATCTAACAATACTAATGCTTGTAGATCACCGAGATAGAGCTAATAAGAGCCAATAAAACAAATGCACTCTAACAGAAGGAAAATAATCGAAGGCAAATCCTCCATAGCTCAGATTGTAGGATTTTCTAATTAACCAAGCAATTCCACCATCCAACGAAGCAACGATAATCATGATTGTTAGCGGTAATCCAGATATTGACCAATCAGACAGTTTACGTTCATCATATATTAGAACCCAGGTCTAAGAATAGTCATACATCAGACACGAAAACGTATGACGCATGGGTATATAAGCTGGATAGGCTAGACTTGATATCCATAATTAAGTTGATTGGTGCATTTGGCCCAACAGGTTATCAGGACTACAATACCCAGATAATTGGCTCACAAGCTTAGTAATGGTTGACCCCATGAGAAGCTGGTCATGATAGTGGTATAATATAGCAAACCAGCCAACTGAGAGTTTGCCTAACAAACTTAGACTATATGTGTGTGATTAAGCTCAACGAGAATGCCAAAGCTAAAAAGGGAGGAAGTATGTGACACTTTGGGGGTAAGAATAGTCCCACATTAGATGTAAAACCCATGGTGCATGGGTACATCTAGATAGGTTAGACTTGATTATCGAGATTAAATATTCTGGGCCGATGGGTTTAGCTAAGCAGATTATCAAGTGTACAAAATACCCAGTTAATCAAACCATGAGCTTCGTGATGGGTTACACCCTAGGAAGCTGGCCATGACATTATTAAATCTTGCGCCTTTCGATTGAAACTCTTACACAGCGAATGCTCTCGAAAAATGCTTTGCTAGTCCAACAAACACTGTCTTTGTGCTATTAATGTGTTAATAAATTCACACAGCACTTAAGACTACACATATGAATTGAGAAAGTCTTCTTTGCAATAAGTATTTCACATGGGATTTGTTGCTAATTAATTTATTCTATTGAGTTATGTATAGATAGTGACAGCTATAGTAATGAAAAAATGATAACTTTACATTGAAATGATGTTAATTGAAAAAATTAGACTTATTATCAAGATGAAAATTTGTAACTAAATAACATTTTTACTACAGAAATAACTACTACTAAGAAGACTTTCTTGCATAAACAAACTAAAAAGACTTTGCATAATATATGTTAACATTTCAACAGCAAGAAGTTGTTAAAATTGGAATGGCAAAAAATAGATCCAGAAAAATATTTAATGCAGGAAAAGAAAAAAAAAATAAAAGAAAATTTACGTGGTTCGACCAATGACCTACGTCCACGGGTGAAGACGGAGCAAAGTCTTTAGTAATGTCGAAAGACGAAGTACAAAAAAATCTCTCAAAAGGATAAAACTTAATTAGATCCGAAATGCCGAAATCCGCATTCATACAAGCGACTCCAAAAACAGCTCGGCTCCTCAGAGATGCTCACTTGATTAATTAGTGCTCCAACTCTCTTGGATCATGATGTTGCTGCCACCGTCTGTGTTATAGTAAATTCGCGAATTATTCACGAATTATTAAAAATCCGAATTAAACGATCCGTTTACAAATTTTTTCCAAAAATAGAAAATTATTCGCGAATTTTTGGGTTAGCCGAATAATTCGCTAATTATTCGCCGCTAATTATTCACGAATTATTGAAAATATGAATAAAAAATATATAATTTTTATATTTAAATATATATTATCTTATATTTTATATTTTATATTTTATATTTTATATTTTATATTTTATACCAAATTCATTTTTTAAGCCTAATTTTTCAACGAATTTAAAAATTAAAAAATAAATTTTATGCGTATTATATCCGTACCGAATTTTTGCCGAATCCGAATTAACTAACTATGGACATCGTACGGAACACCAAAGCACGAAGCTCGGTTCTCTCCGCAGCAACCGGACCCTCCAAGAGTCTTAATTAATTAGTGCATAGCCTAATTAGAGTAGCCAGCTTCATTAACTTGGTCGTGGTCATATATATATAATTGATAACTCCTAACCACAAATCTAATTCTAACTCGGTTAGAATTAGATTCCTACTTAGCCAAAGTTAAATCTATATTATATTTTATCCTAATTAGATTTAGAAAACTACAAATCTAAATCAAATTTAATAACAACGAGTAAAATCAACGTGCAACAAATTGAGACAGGACGTTGGCGGATTAACGAGTTCATAAAACGAGACGAGATCAGATCCTGGTAATCACAATATTAATTCCGCACCATAAAAGAGGTATGTAAAAATCTATGTGATTTTTGCGACGATTGATTTTTTTTTGGATATTTAATTAATTTTATACAACAGTGGTATCAGAGCCATATAGTGCTTATTTTCGTTCTATAATTCGTTTTCATATATATTTTTTTAATTTGTTAAAATATAATGAATTGCTTTTTGGTTGAGGCAATGAAGCAATCCACTTGAGGCCCGCCTGTGGCATTACAGAGCCTATCCGCAATGGGCTTGCGAGGCCTGCCGGTGCCGGGCCTGCGGGTGCCCGAACGTGGGCCTTGCGGAGCCGCCCTTGCTGGGCATGCAGGGCTTGCCAGTGCCGGGCCTGCGGGGGGCCCGCAAATGCAGGGCCTGCGGCCTTGCAGAGCCGCCCTAGCCGGGCTTTCGGAGTCCGCAAGAATTGGGCCCAAGCATGCCCATATCATGGCCTTAATAGTTCAATTCAAATTAAAATAAAAAAAAAAAAAGAAGAGATAAGCTCTGTAGGCAGTGAGACTTGAACTCTTCACCTTATCTTTAAATTTGCTTCATCCAACCAGTAGAATCAATATTACTTATATAATGCCATATGCCACTGAATTATTATATATTGTTTCTTGCTATGATGATACTTTGAAAGTTGCAATGTGTTATTTTGATTAAATTGCATAATATTCATCATTTATTTTGTGACGTGGATTTATTCTTGATTAATTTGATATATTATTTTTATCTGCATTGGATGAGATGATTTTTAGTCTTTTCAAAGGCAAAATTTTCGATTTGAAGATGCAGTGAGAAATTATATTATCAAATTGGATTGAGAATAAGATTATGGATATCTGTGCCTAATTTAATATTATGTGCATTATTGTAGTGATAAATGGCTTTCAAAAATCTTTCCATCGCGGATTTGTTAAATCAAGATAGGCTTGATGGAACGAACTATGACATGTCGCATAGAAAAATTCAATATCTCCTTAATGAGAAAGGGATACTTAGCCATTTAACCAACAGTATGGTTCAGCCTGAAAAAGGCACGACGGCTCAGTACCGTCACGATTTACAAGCCTATAACGAGTGGCTTGAGAAAGATCGAAGTGCACGATATACCATGTTGAGCTGTATGCACGATGATTTGATCAAAGAATTTGAAAATTATGAGACTGCTAAAAATATGTGGGAGCAGCTCAAAGTGAAATATGGGGGCACGTCGACCACAAGACTTCGTGCCTTGAATCTCAAATTCAATCAATACATGTTGGACCCGAAGCATTCTATGGCAGAGCACTTAAGGGTGATGTCTGCTATGATAAGAGAACTTAAAGCAGCCGGTTGCGAGCTCACTGACGAACAACAGGTTCAATCAGTTATAAGGTCCTTACCAGATTCATCTTGGGATCAAATCAAGATTGTGCTGACTCATAATGAAGGTATTAAGACCTTCAACGATATATCTCGACATCTTGAGTTGGAAGCGGAGCGCAGAGAGGCGAACCGTGCCAATGCACTCGTTGCCCACGGTGGACAGCGCAGAGGCAAGTGGCCTAAGCACAAGCGCCGAAATGGAGAAAATAAATATGCAAAGACTGGGAACCGTGCGCCAAATGAGGGCGGAATTGAGAAGCGCCGCAAAGGCAGGCGCGGAAAGAAAAATTTAAATAAAGTGAAATGCTATAACTGTGGAAATATGGGACACTTCGCTCGTGATTGCACTGAGCCGAAGAAGGTAAATCCCAATCCTGACTCTCTTATTTATGTATGCTCGCACGTTTTTGTTGCTCACGCTCTCTCTGATTGGATTGTAGACACAGGAGCAACAAAGCATGTAACGAGAGATCGAGCAGGATATGTGGATTATCGTCGGGTGTCTGCTGGCAGCCATTATGTCATGATGGGAAACGGCACTGAGGAAGAAGTCCTTGGAATTGGCGCATACCAACTTAGATTGCGCAATGGTCGTTATTTGATATTACATGATGTGCTGTATGCACCGAACATCCGATGTAATCTACTGTCAGTTTTAGCGTTACTTAGATTAGGTTTTTCTTTTCAATTTACGGATACTCAGTTAGATATTTATTTGGGCAAGGACTTTTATGGTAATGGTTGTTTAAAGAATGATTTCTTTGTCTTAAATTTAGACTTGGATTTTATTAATAACAATAATTCTGCTTTATTAGTTTCTTCTGATATTGTATCTGATTCTATCAAATGGCATGCGAGATTGGGTCACATTGGACAAGAAAGAATGGCTCGACTAGCTAGAGAAGGCCTGTTGGGGTCACTCGCTAAGCTTAGCCTACCTCCTTGTGAACCATGTTTAGCAGGAAAAGCCTGCAGAAAGCCTTTTGGTAAGGCACGTAGAGCAACTCATCCATTGGAGCTAGTTCATTCAGACATATGCGGACCTATGAATGTGAGAGCACGTCATGGCGCGTACTATTTCCTCACTTTCATTGATGACTACTCCCGTTATAGTTCGGTATATCTGTTGTCTCACCGTTCAGAAGCTTTAGATTATTTTAAACGCTTCTTAGTGGAGGTTGAGAACCAAACAGAAAGAACTCTAAAAGTTCTACGTACTGATAGAGGACGAGAGTATTTATCAGACCAGTTCAGGGAACTATGTGAGGAAAAGGGAATACGCAGACAGTTAACTATTCCCGGTACTCCGCAACAAAATGGTGTTGCAGAGAGAAGGAATAGGACACTTTTGGAAATGGTTAGGTCAATGATGGCGCAAGCCAACCTCCCAATTAGTTTTTGGGGTGATGCGTTGTTGACTGCTGCCTATATACTTAACCGAGTGCCCTCTAAGTCAGTTCCTTCAACTCCCTATGAGCTATGGCATGGTATAAAGCCAAATTTGGAAGGCTTACGACCATGGGGATCGGCAGGATATGTGCATAATACTTCTCATAAATATGGAAAGTTAGGCCCTAGAGCAAATAAACAAATTTTTATTAGATATTCTGATTGCTCGAAAGGCTATGTGATGTATGGTAAGCATCCTGATGGAGGAATGACTGAGATAGAGTCGCGCGATGTGGATTTTCTTGAGAATGATTTTCCAGACATTGGTGAGATTAAAAAGGACCTTGCACTATACGAGTTGCAAGAACCTAATGGAAATGTCCCATTGTTAGGCGAGAATGAGGCACTGAGGCCACATGAAGAAATAGCCCAAAACAGTGGGAGTGATCCTATGGTCAGTGGGAGTGTGCCGATTGACCATGGCTCACAAAGTCCATCATTACGAAGAAGTAAACGTGGAGGTGTTCCCCGTCGTCGATTTGAGATTGAAGGGGAATCGTTCATGTGTGCTTCTACGGATCTTGATGAGCCGGCTTCTTATGCTGAAGCTTTGAATTCACCAGTTTGTGATAAATGGCTAGCTGCTATGGAGGATGAGATGAGTTCTATGGCTAAGAATAATGTGTGGGAGTTAGTTGATCTTCCGTCTGGACGCAAAACTATTGGAAATAAATGGATTTTTAAAATAAAACGTAAGGCGGATGGATCAATTGACAAATATAAGGCCCGATTAGTGGCGAAAGGATACACCCAAAAGGAGGGAGTAGACTATGAAGAGACATTCTCCCCAGTGGTGAGGTTTGTCTCAATTCGCCTGATTCTGGCTATCGTCGCACATTTAGATTTGGAACTGTTCCAAATGGATGTGAAGACTGCATTTCTCAATGGAGAACTAGACGAGGAGATTTATATGAATCAACCTCCTGGTTTTATAGCCGAAGGACAAGAGCGCAAAGTGTGCCGCTTAAAACGTTCCATTTACGGCTTGAAACAATCGTCTAGGCAATGGTATCAACGTTTTCATAGAGCAATTATTTCAATAGGTTTTGTGATGATCGAAGAAGACCATTGCGTGTACGTTAAAAGGGAAGAAAAGAGTTTTCTTATCCTTTCACTATATGTAGACGATATCTTGTTGGCCGGAAATAATATGGAGTTAATAATCACCACACAGGAGTGGTTGTCCTCTACTTTTGAGATGAAGGACATGGGACAAGCGGATTATGTATTGGGAGTCAAGATCCATAGGGATCGATCTCGAAAATTCTTAAGTTTGTCTCAAGAGACTTACATCAAAAGAATTTTGGAGCGATTCCGAATGCATAATTCGAAACCTATTGACACTCCAATAGAAAAGGGTCATTATCTTAGCCTTGAACAGTACCCTAAATCAGAAGAAGACAGAAAGCAGATGGAAAAAGTCCCATATGCGAGCGCAGTTGACAGCTTGATGTATGCAATGATGTGTACTCGACCGGACATATGTTTCGCTGTTGGCATGGTTAGTCGATATCAGAGTAATCCTGGTGCAGCACATTGGCAAGCAGTTAAAAGAATTTTCAGATATCTGCGAGGTACTGCGAACCTTGCTCTATGCTATCATGGAGGAGAGCTTAGATTGACGGGATACACCGACGCTGATGGATCCGCAGATAGAGATGAACGCAAATCTACCTCGGGATATGCGTTTATACTTGGAGGAGCTGCTATTTCATGGTGTAGCAAGAAACAACCATGTGTCTCCTTATCGACTATGGAATCGGAGTACATTGCATGTACAGCAGCAGTACAAGAGGCTGTTTGGCTAAGGAGATTTATGATAAATTTGAGTGTAACAGCACATGCAGATGATGCTGTTATTATCTATTGTGACAACAAAGCAGCAATAGCTTATGCGAAGGATCCAAAGTATCATGGAAGATCTAAACACATTGAGACTAGATATTACTTCATAAGAGATATAATTGCACAGGGACAGATTGTAATTAAATTTGCATCTACTGATAATATGATAGCAGATCCTTTTACCAAACCCCTTGTTAGAAATGTTTTTCATAAACATGTTAGGGGATTGGGTTTGAATAGGACTTAACTCTTGTGTATCTTATATTAATATTTTTGCGAATAAATTTTTTTTTGTATTTTTTTTTTATATATGCATTTTATTAAATTTTAAATTAGTGCACAATATCCTTGTGAGAATGAATGTCACTAGGCCTTTGATCAGCCCTCTCACACGGGTGATCGCCCTGTCGCTAGGAGAGCGAGCAGAATGAGACAAATAAGATCATACAAATGCAGTTAGTAATGCAGGTGATCCACTTTGCGCTATAAGAGTTGGCGAGTGTTTAAATCTTAAATGTCGCCTTAGATGAGCTAAGATGAGACTGTACGAAGTCGACAGTAGAAATGGTCCACGACTCTACTTGGCCTATATGAAGCCGAATGTAAAGAAGACACCATGTGTATGACTGTTTT
Organism: Ananas comosus; assembly: GCF_001540865.1. Taxonomy (NCBI): domain Eukaryota; kingdom Viridiplantae; phylum Streptophyta; class Magnoliopsida; order Poales; family Bromeliaceae; genus Ananas; species Ananas comosus. The sequence goes on from NC_033621.1 coordinate 20,062,402, forward strand.
GAGGTTTGTTATCTTGAGTTACAACAAAACCGACATTCGTATGGTGTTTTGAGCGTGACATGTCCTTAAAAGTAGCTCCACCATAGCATACGTTCATACCGTATGTGCAAGATCGATCACTTGTTTTAGAGAGTGATGAAATTGATTCCCGTTTCGTCGCTGTGTGAGTTTTGCGTACCCTTTGGGACTTAGAACCATGTTATGAAGTGGATACTTGGTGATGCTACTTTAGCATGATATCCAAGGGCCATGATTGATTCGGTCCAGCGGAATATGTCTAGGAAAGCAGTCAAGTTGAAATGGATTGACATGAGGCATTTAAGGAAAAATCATTTGATAATGCACCTATGATTTGTTACTCATTGCCCGAACGATTATGTTGATATTTGTTGTCAATATAATCATGAGAACAAATACATTAATGAGAGAGATCTAGTTTGCTCTAAGGGATCAGAGATGCTATGATCTGGTGTAGTTCAGTGATTTAGGGTATAGACGAGATTTGGAGTTGCAGTGTTATGTTAGTTCGGATGGTGGCTTAATATAACACTCATCACTTATGATTCTTCTCGTTATTGATCGCACCAATCATTTTCCGTATGAAAAGCAGAACGAGATGAGAATATATTTGGGATGAGAAAGTATGAATAAGTACTAAATGTGTACGAGTGGGAGATGTTAGGATTCGTTCACATTGGGACTTATCTAAAATATTTCTAATCCATATGGAATAAGAAATAATTATTTATAATTATCTGTTATATTCCTAGTCCACTTGCGATAAAGAATAAATCTAACAGATAAATCCTAATCTGTTTAAATCTCTATCTATATGAGATTTAGTTAGAATATGATTAGGATTAATATCTTCCTTATGGCCTATAAATACATGAGGTATTGACCACATTCAAGACAACGAAAAAAACGCAAATCATCTCTCCACAAAATTCTCTCTCTTGGGTTCGCTCTAGGGCACCATCATAAACCCTAGGGATTTGAGCGGTGTGCGGCGATCGACTCTAATAGCCGGATTACAACGAGTAAGAACAACGTGCAACAAATTGAGACAGGACGTTGGCGGATCAACGAGTTCGTAAAACAAGACGAGATCAGATCCTGATAATCACAACATTAATTCCGCACCATAAAAGAGGTATGTAAAAATCTATGTGATTTTTGCGACGATTGATTTTTTTTTGGGTATTTAATTAATTTTATACAACAAAAAGTATTTAGATGAGCAAAATTTGTGAGTACATCTACACATGCTCAAAAGTATTGCTCATGTATTGAGTTTTTTGAATCATACGCGTTCTTTAGTTAATGTACTGCCAGTTATGGACAAAGTTTGTATTATCTAAATTCTTTATTTGTAGCCCACAAGTGCACTAGTTGAAGATCTAGAGCAAAATTTAGGTAAAATTTTAACAGTGTTCATCAATACGAATCCGGCATCCCAATAATTAAACAAAGATAATAAAAAGCTAAATAAACATACAACAATTACGCCAAATTCACTTGCCTCTATGGGAGGAATTTGAAAACACAATATATATATATATATATATATATATATATATATATATATATATATATATATATATATATATAGTCCGGCTATTATATTTTTATGAGTAAATATAGAAGAGTTCAAATCAACTAAATTTTTGTTAAAAAATCTTTAAACTATTTAAAATAAGATCTATACTCTAGATCTTAAATATAAAAATTGTATCATCACTTTTTGAAGGATATTCATTTCCAGCCATTCATTTTTCTGTTCACTTGATGGACAAGAGAACAATATCGAAAATGTGTGAAATTTGATTTCCAGATATATAGTTTAAATAGTTTAGATCATGTTTAACGGTGCCGATCATCAATTTAGAAGCTCTATCATCGAAAACAAATCGGTAGTAAACCGAGTCGTTTACTACCGATAGTATTCTAGCAAAACTCTATAGGAGTTGGACTGGGCTACTATTAGTAGCAAAATCTCATTGTTGCTACCAGTTTTTTAGCCTTTGGATCAACTCTTTTCATTATTTCTAACTATTGGATTAAATACTATAACCCAGTGGAGACCACTCAACCCTAGGGGGACCACTTAACTCTAACCGACTAATATCATTCTGACCCTATAATTTTTCATCCAAGAATTAAAAACTTGATAGCAAAAAGAACGTTTTACTATTAATAGTATTCCGGCCTAATTCTATATATAGTGATCTCTTGATCCCTTCGCAGATATAATTAACTTGCCAACAATCAACACTGTACAAACAAAAATTAACATTATATCATAAACTAAAATTAGTCTAGTAAACTAACAACAACTTCTCTTTGAAATGTAGAATTAAGCAAGAATCCTTGAGCTCTCCTTTCATAGTAGAAGCTATTCGAAATAGAGGCGTCGGCAGAGAAGATCATTACTCCGTTAACATCAAAACCTTTATCCTCCAATAACTTCAACGCTTCAAAAAATGCTTCTCCTTGTATTCCCCTTCCATTCACTTCATAACTTGGTAGCAATTTGGTCGCATTGAATTGCTTCGCTCGTGTCCTAAAATCATTTAGATATCCGATCGGTAACCGCACACGATCAGTGTAGAACTGGTGATTCACGTAATCGATGACACTGCCGTATCGCAGATATAGGTCAACATAGTGACTAACGGTCCTGTAATACGGTGCAATTGTGGCTACGGTGATCACACTATGGTTCTTGAGCATGGTGATCAGCTCGCCAATGCAGAATGCGAAGGTCGCGTCGTTCTTTGGGAAGTTCTCGTAGTCGATGTCGATCCCATCTAGGCTGTACTCGGCAATAAGGGTTTGAAGAGAAGTAAACGCGTTAAAGATCCACGAACGAGTGTCGATCGGATTGTACCACGAAAGAACCTTGTTGTTGACGCTCCAACCCGAGAGGCTCGCGAGGACTTTGACATTAGAGTGGTTGGTTTTGGTATCTCGGACGCTTTGCGGCGTGAGAGTAGAAGTCCAGTAAGGAGAGAAAACGCCATTTTGGGGCTTCCCCGATGCGTCCGCGTCGATTGCGAAACCCAGGAGGAAGTTGAAGTCGATGGCGGGGTCGATCGGGACCTCAGAGAACGAAATTGGGGCACCCGTGGCTCCAATGTATTCCATCATCACCTTGCCATCTGCAAAAGAGTAGGAAAATAAAGTTGAGGAAATTTGTTCAGTTTTCGAAGTACATCTTGGTTCTAGGGTTCAGATATAATTCATATTCATGTGATTTGATACAAAGAAAAACATTTGAAAAGGATAATGCATGTTGGTGAACAATGTGAATCCCACAACATGGTACTAGCCTCTATATCTAGAGGAAGTAATGCAGTTAAGCTAGAAACTACAGCATAACAACTTTTACTAGTAAAAATTATGTACAGCAACCCCCTCAACTGTAGGTGATTCTGCAAGAGCCCTGTCACTTTTTATTTTTTTTTATTTTTTTTATTGAGACCCACTTCTTCTAATTTTCTAGAAGTAACTGATTTTATTCAAAATTTCTTTATTGCGATTTTATCAAATTCATATGTGATTTCATCAAACTTAATAACTTTAGTCATCTTTTATTACAAGAAAATCTCAATACAAGAATGACGATGCTTGCTGGATCAAAGCATCCTCAAGCATCCCTACAATGTAATAAATACCGACGCTTCTCTATTGTATCAAACCAATGTACTAAATGATAAATTTTACTATTATTTTTAATTTTTCGACGTTTTAAAGCATCAAAATTTTAAAAAATTCTAAAAAGTATAGACGTTTGAAGCGTCAGAATATATTTTACCGATACTTGGCATAAGCATAGGTGTATATGTGAAGATTTTTCATTTCGCGACGCTTTCAAATATAGGGACGTTTTTAAATATCATAAAATATTTAAAAAACATCATTGAATATTAATATTTTTGTGGTATCTTATAAAAAAAAACTAGCCGATCACTTAACGGTTTAAGAATTATTAATAGATTCATTAAATTTGATAAAATTGTTAGCTTAATTATATGTGATATTCAAATCAAGAAACTGAAAGTTGAGGGGTCTCAATCCCAAAAAAAACTGAGGAACCAATTTCTTTTTTTTTTGAGAGATATGTAGCACGCTACCCGCTTTGTTTTATTTCATTTAGAAATAAACTTAGCTAGAAATGTGAATCAACTAGGATTCGAACTTGGGTATCGGGTATCAACCACCAAGCCCTTTGCCACTTGCTCTAGGAACGGTCGGTCTGAGGAACCAATTTCAGAACAGCCTATTGTTGAGTGAGTCACCATACATTTTTACCAATGCTACCCAGTGGCTAGAGAGAGAGAGAGAGAGAGAGAGAGAGAGAGAGAGAGAGAGCTGAGATGGGGTGACTTACTGCTTAAAGAACAAAGAGAAAGGCTGAATCCCACTAGAGAGAGGAGCAGGGACTTCATATTCTCTGCATGGGGGTCTCCAAGCGTTCCCAAAATGAGGAAGGAGTTAAGTTTCAATTTTGCAACAGTTTTGAGTTTATATACTGCCTAAGGAATCCATCTATTGGCCGGCTTGCAACCTAATAAAGGTGATGGGTGGATATGACAAAAGCAATTGGAGCCCCCTAGGCTTTAATACAACGAAGGGGGTGCCTTTGTTTACCGGATAAGTTATCGCATCTATCTATTGTGTATTCATTAAATATTAATTATTAAATTAAATTATTAAATAGAATGAAACCTTAGTTTTTTTTTGGACGCGTGGCGGAAGAGCGGGGAGGGGGCGAGCGGTGCCGGGCACGCGGGGGTGCCGGCGAGATTTTTTTTATTTATTTTAGAAATTGAGTTTTTTTTTAGGAAAAACTTCAAATACCCCATGTAGTTTCACATTTTTTCATTTTAATATTCTGTGATTTAAAGTGTATTAAGTTAGTACCCCGTAGTTTCGCACTTTCTCACTTTAGTACCTTGTGGTTTAAAGTGTATCAAATTAGTACTCTGTGGTTTCATTTCTGTATCAAGTTAGTACCATGTGGTTTCATTTTCTCTTTTTATTATCTATTTCGGAGTATTTTTTCGTTAAATCAGTGACAAAGTTAAAACTAAAGGGTACTTAAATGAATATTCGATAAAACTAGGTGGGTATCTGAAGTTTTTTGTATATAATTTAACAAAATATTAAACCACAGGGTACTAAATTGAGAAAGTGCGAAACCACAAGGTACTATATAACTTGATACACTTTAAACCGCATGGTACTAAAGTGAGAAAGTGTGAAACCACAGAGTACTAAGTTGATACACTTTAAACCACAGGGTACTAAAATGAGAAACTGCGAAACCACGAGGGGTATTTGAAGTTTTTACTTTTTCTTAATCTAATCTATTTTTTTTATTATAAAAATTTAAAATATATAAATTTTTTTACATGAATTTTAAAATCTAGCATATAGAATGATTTGGATAGTAAAAATAAAATTTTAAAAGATTGAATTGATGGTTCAAAATGATTTATTGTTTAGAAAAAATTTATACGATTTTATTTTGATTTTAATATCGAACTTTAATATTACATTATAATTTGAGAAGCGATCAATTTTGAAAGGTTGAATAGATAATTCAAAATGATTTATCGTTTAGAAAAATTTTATACGATTTTATTTTGATTTTAATATCAAATTTTAATATTACATTACAATTTGATAAGCGATCAATTTTTTATATCTACAATTTTTAGAATATATCCAAAATATGATTGGCCGACTTTTAGTTTTAACAATTATGCATTATAAAATTTGTTAGATAGTTGAATATATTTTTTTTGAATAAAATTACTAATTGAACAAAATCGATCAATACGTAACTCTATCTTCATTTCGAATAATTACAATTTTGGTCTTCTAATAAATGAAGCAGGTAGCTTGCTACCTTTTTTCTTAAAAAATAATTACAATTTTGGTCTTCAAATTAGTAAGATCCGTGATAATTGTTCTAAATATTTTTTAAAATAAATATGGTGATCAAATTACTTATACTTTTGGTCTTCAAATTAATAAAGCTTAGTTTAGTATTGAGACCTATATGATGCTATTAGGTAAAATGGAGTTAGGATAAAAATATCTAGAAATCTACTTTTATGTTCTCCAATGGAATCAAAAAAATATATCGTAACCGACTAATCGTGAATATATTGAACACAATATTACGTACGGAAACAAGCAAGTTATTTTCTAATCATAGTTTCTCACCATACGTAACACAATCTCCCCTCAATCCGGAACAAAGCCTAAGACCCGTGACAATCATTCCAAATAACTTTTTAAACAAATATTTTGATCAAATTACTTAATTAAATATCATTAATGATCTATGTTATGTATTAATAATTTTAATTATTTAATACTAATATTATTGGCCGTTTACTTATATATAGAGAGGGTTACTTTTTTAGGACGAATGAAGCGGGATCTATTAAACGGCTAAGATTGTATAAGAGATAGAACATTCGACCTTAATGGTTATGCCACACTTTAAAAAGGCCCGATTGAGGGCCTGCCATTCTATTTTAATTACACCATACACCGACTCTAAGTTATGTTCAAATATAAATTTATATTATATAATAAATTATTCAAGTATTTTGTATTATATTTGATTTAACACTATTGATTATTAAATATTTTATTAATTATTTAATATAATGTACGATGTACCCGGTGTAAGAAAATATTTATTTTTTTTCTTGAAATTATGAGCGCATTAAATTAAGCATTCTCTGCACCGAATGTATATATGCACCGGGTGTATATGTGTATATATATCAGATACTTGAAATCCTTTAATAAAGATTTGAAAATGTAATTCTTTCAATAGAATGTAAATTATTAATTTTGTAGGTCATATATATTTACTTAAGTTTTGATATCAAAATATATATCATCTAATATAAGTTTTGGTGTATAGAATGCTAATATATATCATGTACATGTAACTTTTTAGTTAAAAAAAATTTTATTTATAAAACAGTTTTCAAAATTATTAAATTTAATTAATTTTTAAATAAAGTTGTTAGAATAATGTACCTATTTAAAAATTAAGAAAATATTAACAAAAGAGTTATTTTTTGTAATGTACATAATACTATTTGACTATATTTTTATTTAATTATAATTTTTTAATCTTACAAGTTTAATAATGATATATCTTAATTGATTGAAATACGAACTATCCTGGCGCTAGTTTAAATTAGGTGTCAGATATACTAATTCTCCATTGTAGCCCGTTGTACCTTTTTTGTTTGTCATCTTGGCCATCACACTAGGAACAAATCTCGAGGCGGGGTGCACAGTTTGTAAAGTGTAGAAAGAAAATTAAAAAGCCAAATGCTTCCAATGTATTTGAGCTCAACTGGAGTTTAGGGATACAAGCTCAACTGGAGCTTAAAGGATACAAACATGACGAATCCGAAAGCTGGAAGTGTCTCTCCCATATCTAGCTCCATTTTTTTTGTTGGATCAAGGCGGATTCAAAGCGGATTAATTTTAATTTTATTTTTGGCCTCAATTATTGCTCCATTTGGGACAGAGTGAGGCGGGAAGAAATTTTTAATAAATTTTTGACAGATTGGACCAAATCAAACAAAAAAAAAAAATTTATCTCTAATTTTATTTATTTGGCAGATAGAACGAATTTATAACAAATTATTATTATTTTATTATTTTCTTGGTTCCTACTTGTTGTCCCATTCGGAGCTGATCGGGAGGGAGCTCCACCAACCCAAATCCTTGCGTCCCTACTAGAGCTGTTCCCTCATCATATTTTTTTCATTAGAATCCCTCGAGGAAGGTCATTTCAGGGTCCTCCAGCACAATAACAAAAGCTCCCACTTTCTTTTTTTTTTTTTGCCTCCTAACCGTGGTCTAATTATATATAGCCACTAGAACTTTCATCAGAAAATAAAAATTACCTGAACTTTAATGTATTTGAATGGACCATTTGGCTCCAATTTCAGCGTAACTTTATAAATAAAATGAATACGGTCAAAGTTAGGGCATCAGGCATATATTTCCCTTCTTAGTTCAGTCTGGTATAGAAATCAGAATCAGATTTCAAGAAGCAGTTTTTTTCTGCTTCTCAGAATCAGTCTTTTGATTCTGGATCTTCAAAATCAATTTTCTAATTCTAAAAAGTAGAATTAGATTTTAAAAATAAAGTTGTCAAATGCTTTATTGAGCCGACAATTACTTTTCAATCCACGAGCACTTTTTAAAAGCCAGGCCAAACACCCCCATTCTCAACTCATATTCCAGTGATTTCATAGTGAAAGAACCCTCTTGGCTATCCCAGCTCAGCTTGCTAAATGCTCAAGCACTCTTTGAAGCAACCTTCCCAAAGCCGAAGCTGTTGGGATGATCTTAAAAAGAGAGCTCTTTCAAATGCTTTTGTTTGCATCATGGTTGCTCTGGCGCCTTGGCTGGTGAACAGCTTGCTGCTCTATCCATTTTCTCTTCTTATTTAGTGAAATTGTTTCCGCGCTCGTCCTTTAAAACCTTCCGAAAATGAACTGAAAAAATTTGCTAGTGCTTCTTTAAATAACTCTAATCTTAAGTTCATATAACTGTCAAAGGCACATGACCTACTTGTCTCATAAGTGACGTTAGCCCGTCTAGGGCATCGTATATCTCTTTCCTCCTCTCATGCCTCGTATCCTTAACCAAAAACTCATGGACCTCTCTGCCCACCTGAATTAAACTACAGCCGGGCACTTTCTCAACTCCCTCCCGACGCATCCTCCTCCGCACATTCACAACTCCTTCCCACCCTCCCCCAAGTGCGCATGAATTTGAAACCAAAACTCGATAACTCGAGTTAAATGGCTCTACCTCAACTACCTTTTCACTCACAAAGTCCGCTAATTCCCTACGCCCGTATGTCGCACTTGAGCTTAGCAATGTTGCCCATATAACAGCACTAGGCTCGAAAGGCATAGTTTGAATAAACTGGAATGCCTCTTCTAACCTACCGGCGCGACCTAAGAGATCTACCATGCACCCGTAATGCTCCATTCTCGGTTTGATACCATGTTTCTCGATCATTTGGTTAAATGTATACCGACCCTCTACTACAAGACCTCCATGAGTGCATGCGGTGAGCACGGCAAAAAAGATAACGTCGTCCGGTTCAACCCCTTCGCTGCACATCTGATTATAGAGGGCAAGAGCTTCTTTACACTGCCCATTGAAGGCAAAACCTGAGATCATCGCCGTCCATGTAATGATACACTTTCTTGGTATTTCTTGGAAAACCGATGCCGCACTTTTTATGTCCCCACACTTCGCAAACATATCTATAAGAGCATTTCCTAGCACAGTGGTCAATTGGACTTTGTTCTTTTTGATGTAGGAATGAATCCAATTCGCATTTTCTACGCCGCCTAAGTGGGCGCAAGCTGAGACTACACTAGTGAGAGTTGCCTCGTTGGGGATGAATTTACCATCGAGCAACATATTTTGAAATGTACGCAAAGCTTCATTAAATTGAGAATTCTGGTTGTACCCGGATATCATTGCATTCCACGAGACCACATTCTTATCGGGCATTTCATCAAACAGCTCTCTCGCAGATTCGATGTCGCCCGTCTTGGCATAAGCTGAGATCATGGCCGTCCATGAAACGACATCTCTTTGCGGCATACAGTCGAAGGTCGATCGAGCGGCTATAATGTCGCCGAACGTCAAGTATCCGGTGATCATGGCGTTCCAAGTAACAATGTTCCTCCCTTCCATCCGCTCAAAGACCGACCGCGCCAACGCCATGTCCCCGGCCTTTGCGAGTCCTGTAATAACCGTGTTCCACGACACAGCATTTCTCTCGGGCATTAACTCAAACAGACACATCGCATTTTCAACCTCCCAATGTGACATATACGCTCCAACAATAGAATTCCACGAGACGACATCTCTCTCGAGCATTTCATCAAACACTTGGCGGGCGAATCCCGCGCTCCCGCTGCACTGTGAATAGGCATTCAAAATAGCATTTTGAACAAACACGTCAAACCCAAATCCCCATTTGATCACCTGCGCATGAATCCCTCCGCACAAATCCATGAAGTCCGAGGATTCGCAAGATTTGATGAGGATGGTGAAGGTGAAGTGATTGGGAGAAACATTGTAGACCCTCCGCATGCTGTTGTAGGCGCAGAGAGATTCTACGGGTAGGGATTTGGAGACGAAGCATCTGATCATGGTGTTGTGGGCGACGACGTTAGGGTTTCGGGAGGTGGTGGTGGCGAGGATTTGGGCAGCGTAGAGGCCATGGACGAGGATTTGGAGGTGTGTTTGGTTCAATTGCATTAAATTTTTGGATTTTTGGAGGATTTGGAGCAATTTTTGCTCCATTTTTACCGCAATTTTGGTCCGCGTTTTTGATCCATCCCGCTGCGTCAGAAATTCCGTTGTTTGGTTCACGAGCAAAAATTGTAGGTAAAAATGCATGGAGACCCCCTCAACCCAGATTATTTAGAAATTAATATTTAATAATTTTTTATTGAGACCCCTCAACTTTTTTTTTTTTTACTATTAGGGCACGTTTGGTTCACTTATTTTTTACCCTGGAATCGAAATCGGAATGAGTGAATCCGTTTGTGGGTGTTTAGTATGCGGGAGACCCATTCCGATTCCGATTCCCAGGTGGAATGGGAATCTTCCAATCTTCTCTTTTTTCTTGAATCCGGACGGATTTATTTATTCGGATTAAATTTATTTTTTCAATTTTTTTAATTAAAATATGAGTTAAAATTTAAAAATTAAATATATAATTTTAAATTTTAATTTAAACCTAAATTAAAAATTGAAATTTAATCAAGTATTTCGAATCTAACTTATGAATTTGAATTTAAATTAAATTTTAATTTATATAAAGTTTTATTCAAATTTTATTTCAAACTTAAATTAAATTTATGAATTCAAATTAAAATTTAAATTGTAATTTTAAGTTTGAATTTGAATAAATTAAAATTTAGTTTTATATTTTAAATTATCCACTCAACTTCAAAGTTTAATTTTTTTTAAAAAATAGATTTAAAATTTTGACATTATTTCAAAATTTTGATGTAAATTTTTAATATTTAATATTTAATTTAAATTCAAATTAATATATTATAAAGATAATGTTAGTATATTAATTTGATTACGTTTTTTATATCCACCTGAACCAAACACTAACAATGGGAATGATTTATTTCGAATCCGATTCAAGTGATAAACCAAACAAAATTAGGTAATGAGTCATTCCGATTCCGATTCCAATTCCAATTCTAGCTTATTTGATTTCGTTTTCGATTCCGACTCCGACTTCGAACCAAACACGTTCTTAAAGTGTTTATCTTTGTTAAGTCAAAATTTTTGAGCAGTTCTCCTATACACCACTTTAATCCAGTCCATTAATTTAGTGCAGTGAACGGCTATAATTTAGTAAGGCAAAGCCAACGACCGCTATTTATTCCTCGGTATCAGTTAATCTGTACCTCTATTGAGGGCCTTTTGGTCATTAAGAAATTCACTTCATGCTATATTTGTGAGGGCAATTTGGAACTTTTGCGATTTATGAGATCTAGTCTAGCATTACTGGACGACTCTCGCCCTTCTTCGCCTCGTGAAAGTTTCCAATAACCCCTTCAGCTATAAGCAACTAAGAAAAAGCACCCTCAACTTTCAAATTCTTTTGAAACATGCCCTTACTTTTAATTTTTAAAACAAAGTAGTTTTGTTAAAAAGGAGATTTTATTGAATTTATACATTTTTTTATCAAATTTAATAATTTTAAGAAAAAATGAATTAGAATAATTGACAGTCAATGGAGTTATTAAATTTAATAAAATTTTAACTAATATAACAAGAATAATTCAAAACTAATGTCACGCTCCGGATTACACGTTTTCCGGGTACGCCGACAAATCCGCCGTATATAAAAATTTTTTTTCTGTATACGAAGCGATAGCTGTCTCTATAAAATATACAATACTACAAACAGCAGGGTAGAGCTGAAAAGAACCAAGCAGGTAGAATCTCATATACATACAAACTAACAAGTACAAAAACACTCGCTCCAGCGAGTTCTAGTATCAGTATGTATATAAGCTCAAAATAAAAACACTACTACCTGCAGCTGGTGACCTCTAGCACGGCGCTTCGTCGGGTGGGGCTCTAGCTCGCGACGCCCTTACTTCGATCCGCCTTTGAAGACGCAGCAGCCGGAACAGCAGGCTCTGCAAAACACAGGGTAACAACTGGGCGTGAGAACTACTGTAAAAATAAGTAGTCCTCAGTGGGTACCGCCCTCAAAATCATCGGCTCACCCACTAAAACTACAGTAGAAAATAAGGCTAAAAGGTAAATCCGGAAAGAAATCCACAGCTACATGCCACTACACTATCCCACTGTGTCTGCTATCAATTCTGACCCAATCTCATTAGGGACTGTGTACGCACCCATCCCGCCTGTCTAAGCCGCGCTACTTCCACGCTAAACAGTCCGTGGATAACAACTAATCAGCGACAGTAACGCGAAAGCACAAAGCCAGACTCCGGAGCGGCACTCGTGGGCGCGACCCAACCGAGTATGCAAGCGTATCTCTGTCGAGCTCAATTAGGCTCTCACAGGCTAAAGTCAAGAAAACAGGTCTAACAGTACTTCCAACCCCTAGTCACGTGCCCTCGGCACCATCTGATATCGGAACGATCAAATCCGGGTCCGCCGTCAACCACTACGGCACCCACTAATCCAGAACACTGTAAACACTACTGTAAAAATCGGCTCGGCATCCTACAACGAGCGTAACTGAAATCTGAACTATCTGGGATACTCACTATGAGGATACTGCAACAGTATAAAAATACAACGGCCCCTATGGCTAAATCAGGTAGTTCAACATATACCAGGTCCTGAACGCTGGTTTTCTCCTATGTTTTATCCAAGTCCCACATGCATGATTAATAACAACTAATAACATGCTCCCAATTCAGTTTATATGTCTAAACATACCTACTTATGAATTTGAGCTAAACAAACAATAACAACTTGTAATATTAACGATACATGTCGACCAACAATACTATAGGAGTAGGATTCTGATGATAAACCCACCTTGAATACTAAATCCACCCCGGCGCGACGTTCAGAACGGCGAAACCACGCCCTCGCCCGGGCTCCTCGCGATGCTACGACTGCAACCGTATCCTCGAACGGCTTCGCGGCCCAACGTCGACGTCGAATCCGGGCTCCGCGGCTACTCCCCCAAGCTCCACCTCGTATGGTTCTCTACTTCACACTAAAAAGAGAAAGCAAACTTAATTAGAGTGCCACCCTTAAGCAGATAAGTGGATAACCATGCATGGGGGAGAGTGCACGTGGCATCCATAGCCACCCTCAATCTTCACCGACTAAGTTCTATAATATATATATATCAAAAAGGATACTACATCCTCCCCCAGTACAAAAAGTTTCGTCCTCGAAACTTAACACATACCTCAACACGGGGCATCGAACAGGTTGGGGTAGGACTCCCTCATCACCGTCTCAGGCTCCCAAGTCGCCTCCCGCTCCTCGTGATTGCTCCACTGCACTTCCACATACGGGATGACCCAGTTGTGCAATTCTTTCGTCTCACGAGCAAGAATCCGCACCGGTCGCTCCTCGTATCTCAGATCCTCGCCAATCTCTAGTGGAGTGAAGTCAATCACGTGAGAAGGATCGAAAATATATCTTCTCAGAGCCGAGACGTGGAACACATCATGGATATCAGCAAGTCGGGGTGGTAGAACAATCCTGTAAGCAACTAGTCCAACTAGCTCCAATACCTCAAAAGGGCCAACGAAACGTGGACTGAGCTTTCCACGCACTCCAAATCGGCGAATCCCTCTGGACGGCGAGCCTTTAAGAAATATATGATCTCCAACCTGGAACTCCAAGTCTCGTCTCCTATTATCGGCGTAGCTCCTTTGGCGGCTCTGGGCTATCAAAAGGTGTCGTCGAACAACTCTCACATTTTTCTCAGCCTCTAGCAAAATCTCAGGCCCAAGTGTCCTCCTCTCACCCACATCACTCCAAAACAACGGGGATCGACACCTACGTCCATACAACGCCTCAAACGGAGCCATCTGAATGCTCGTTTGATAGCTGTTGTTGTACGCAAACTCTGCTAGTCTCAAGTGTCGATACCACCCTTCTCCAAAATCCAGGACACATGCCCCGAGCATGTCCTCTATAGTCTGAATGGTCTGCTCCGACTGACCATCCGTCTGCGGGTGAAACGCTGTGCTGAAATATAACTGAGTCCCCAAAGCTGTCTGTAAACTCCTCCAAAAATGTGACACAAATCTCGGGTCCCGGTCTGATACGATCGATACTGGTACACCATGTAGCCTGGCAATCTCATCCAGATACAACTGCGCGAGTCTCTCTCTGGACCAGGTGGTCTGAACTGGTAGAAAGTGAGCAGACTTAGTCAGTCTGTCAACGATCACCCAAATAGCATCATAGCCACCCTGTGCTCTAGGGAACCCCACAACAAAATCCATCGTGATCTGCTCCCATTTCCACTCGGGCACTGACAGACTCTGAAGCTTGCCAGCAGGTACCTGATGCTCGGCCTTTACTTGTTGACAAGTCAGACACTGAGCCACAAATCTGCCAATGTCCCTCTTCATCCCGTTCCATCAGAACTGTGCCTTTAAGTCCTTATACATCTTGGTTCCACCAGGGTGAACCGTATAAGGAGAACAATGAGCCTTTCTCAAAATATCCGCTCGGATCTCTAAATCCACAGGCACACACAGTCGGTCCCTATACCACAGTACTCCCAAACTGTCTAAAGCAAAATCCTCCGCTTGTCCCCTATCTAACTGCTCTCGAATCCTCAACAAATGCGGATCTCCACTGTATTTCTCCCGGATCCTATCCAACAGAGTGGGCTGCAAGACCAGAGACATCAGTCTTGCTGTAGACCCAGGGGACACCACCTCAAGCCTCAGCCGCTATAGCTCCTCAAGTAGCAGTCTCTGCTGAGTGATCAACAAACTCAAGCTCTGCGCTGCCCTCCTGCTCAATGCATCTGCCACTACATTCGCCCAGCCGGGATGATATTGAATACTAATATCATAGTCTTTCAGTAACTCCAACCACCGGCGTTGCCTCAGATTCAATTCCTTTTGAGTGAACAGATACTTGAGACTTTTATGATCGGTGAAAACCTCGCAGTACTCGCCGTACAAATAATGCCGCCACAGCTTCAAAGCAAAGACTACCCCGGCAAGCTCCAAATCATGCGTAGGGTAATTCTTCTCATAATCCTTTAACTGCAGTGAAGTATAAGCAATTACCCTACCATGCTGCATCAGCACACAACCCAGTCCACTGTGCGATGCATCACTGTAGATCACGAATCCTTCCTCCATCACAGGGAGAGCAAGGATAGGAGCTGACATCAATCTTTGTCTCAGCTCGTCGAAGCTCCTCTCGCAGTCCTCACACCAAACAAACCGAATCCCCTTCCGTGTCAACCTGGTAAGGGGTGTGGAAAGCTTTGCAAAGCCCTCCACAAACTGACGGTAATATCCGGCTAGTCCAAGAAAACTCCTTACCTCTGTCACCGTCGTCGGTTTGGGCCAATCCCGAATAGCATCAATCTTCTTCGGGTCTACTACTACTCCCTCTACAGAAATCATGTGGCCCAAGAAAGCGACCTCCCACAACCAAAACTCGCACTTCTTTAACTTGGCATACAGCTTCTTCTCTCGCAGAAACTGTAGCACAATCCTCAAGTGCTCCTCATGCTCAGCATCATTACGGGAGTAGATCAGAATGTCATCGATGAAGACTACCACAAATCTATCCAAGAACGGCTTGAACACTCTGTTCATCAAATCCATGAATGTGGTAGGGGCATTTGACAATCCAAAAGGCATCATGGTAAACTCATAATGCCCGTACCGAGTCCGAAAAGCCGTCTTGGGAACATCCTCGGCCCTCACCCTCAGCTGGTGGTAACCTGACTGGAGATCAATCTTCGAGAAGACACAAGATCTCTGCAGCCGATCAAGCAAATCATCAATGCGCGGCAAGGGATACTTGTTCTTGATTATCACTTTATTCAGCCCCCGGTAGTCCACACATAACCTGAGCGAACCATCCTTCTTTTTTACAAATAACACCGGCGCTCCCCAAGGCGATACACTGGGTCTCAAATATCCCTTGTCCATCAAATCCTGAAGCTGCGCCTTTAGCTCTCTCAGCTTTGCCGGTTCTATCCTATAAGGTACCTTCGAGATTGGTGTAGTTCCGAGAACCACATCAATCACGAACTCAATTTCCCTCTCCGGCGACATCATCGTCAACTCAAGGGGAAACACATCCGGAAACTCGCGAACTACAGGAATATCCTCGAGTCCCGGTGTCGCCGTAGGTACCTCTACTACCGTCGCCAGAAACACGACGCATCCTTTGCTCATCAGCTGTCGAGCCCTCGCCAAAGATATCCAAGTAGCGAATAGCGTACTACTGCAGCTCCTAAAAGTAAACTCCTCCTGGCCTGGCTCGCAAAACGTCACTGTCCTCGCTCCACAGTCGATCGTAGCGTAGTACCGTGCCAGCCAATCCATACCGAGCACAGCGTCGAAGTCCTGCAGCTGCCCTAAAACCAACAGGTCTGCGGGCAAGATCCACGAATCCAACTGCACTGGACACGACCAACAACACTCTGTAACCCGTAACATATGGTCGGAAATCTGCACCTCTCGTGCCTATAACAAAGCTCCGAACTCTAGACCATGCAACAATGCAAATGCTCGGCTAACAAAGGAATGAGATGCACCGGTATCGAAAAGAGTACGAGCTCTAATGCCAGAGATCAAAACAATACCTGCCACCACTCGGTCGGCTGCTGAAGAGTCCTCCACCCAGGCTGCATATACTCTGCCATTCGGAGCCTGCTGTCGCCGCTCACCCTGTCGCGGCGCAGATGCCCTGTCCTCCTGGCGGTAACTCTGAGGTGCTCCAGAAATCTGCTGAGATCCGGATGCTGCTGAAGCGATCGATGGTGCTGGTGATGCTGCTCGGGGGCAAGCAGACCTCATATGCCTCGGCTGTCCACATCCAAAACATCGGCCCTCACGCTGCTTACACTGCCGGGCCCAGTGCGGTCCTCCACAAATCACACATGGTGGTAATCCCTGTCACTGCCTCTGCTGTCGCGATCCCCCAGAACGATGACGCCTCGAGAACCCACGACCCTGAGAACGCGACCGTGGAGGTCTCGGCGGACACCGGCTGCTCGACTGTCCACCCTTATCTGGAGCTGAGCGCTTCCTGTCCTGACTCTGTCCTGCAGCCTGAGTCCTCTCCCGAATAGATACATCACATCTCTCAACCCAAAGTGCCTGCTCCATCGATGCGTCCACGGTCCTCAACCTCTGCGCCTGAACCAACCGAAAAATCTCGGGCCTCAAACCCTGCTCGAAAAGGTACACCCTGTGTGCCTCATCTCTAGCCACAAACGGCACACAGTTCAGGAGTGGCGTGAACTCTCGAATATACTCCTGTACTGTCCGGTCCCCCTACTGGATCTTCTTTAAATCCTCCTCGAGCTTCTGTTTCATACTGTTGGGAAAATACATCCCATACAGCATTCCACAGAACTGGTCGCATGTCATCTACAAAGTCACCAATTGGTAATCTCTCCTCACTCTCCGCCACCAAGCAAGGGCATCCCCTGTCAAGCAATGCACTCCCAGATGTACCTGCTCCCGCTCAGGAATGAAAAGATTCTCAAATAACTTCTCCATCGAGCTGACCCAGTCCTCAACAACCCAAGCCTCTATGCATCGGCTATCAAAAGTCGGCGGATCGAAACGATGAAAGCGAGCGAGTCTCTCAGCCATCTGCTCCTGCTCAGCCTCGGCCATCTGCGATGCCTCACCAACCGGCGCAACTGGCACTGAACGAACGAACACTGGTGGTGGTACTACTGTAGCTGGTGCTGCCGCTGGAGCAGTCGGAGGTGGAACAATCTGCTATGGTATGGTACTCTGTGGCGGGGTGACCCTCTCACACAACCTCTCCAACAACTTCTCCTGCCGCCTCGTCACCTCTGTCAGAGCGGCCAACTGAGCACTCAAGTCGGGGGATGCGCTCGCCTCTGGTCGTGTACTCTGCTCCTGCCGGGCACTCGACTCTGCCTGCTCAGGCATCTCGGAGGGTCCCACACGATCCTGTGTCAACTGTGCCCGGTCTCGTGTCGACGGTCGATCTCGACGACGATACATAGCTGCAAAAATAGAACAGGGTCAGATAACACAAATACTCTCGATCCAATCAACGAAAGTCCGGAAGGCTGCCCCTGTTTCTCCTAAAAATTATGTCGTCTGCAGCCAACATAATTTTGCAGGCCAGAACAGGCACTCCTCCAATCACTCACTCCCCTCAGGGTGAGTTACAATAATTAATCATTGACTTTCGCAATAAATCACGCCTCTCCCGTCTTGCTTTCCTAAGGTTTGCCAAACTTAGATTTCTTAGGTCCCAATGACCTAAAGCTAAGCTTTGATACCAACTTAATCTGTTAGGCCCCGGATTACACGTTTTCCGGGCACGCCGACAAATCCGCCATATACAAAGAAATTTTTTCTGTATACGAAGCGATTGCTGTCTCTGTAAAATATACAATACTACAAACAGTAGGGTAGAGCTGAAAAGAACTAAGCAGATAGAACGAACAAATATCATATACATACAAACTAACAAGTACAAAAACACTCGCTCCAGCGAGTTCTAGTATCAGTATGTACACAAGCTCAAAATAAAAACACTATTACCTGCAGCTGGTGATCCTCTAGCATGACGTTTCGTCGGGTAGGGCTCTAGCTCGCGACGCCCTTGCCTCGATCCGCCTCTGAAGACGCAGCAGCCGGAATAGCAGGCTCTGCAAAACACAGGGTAACAACTGGGCGTGAGAACTACTGTAAAAACAAGTAGTTCTCAGTGAGTACCGCCCTCAAAATCATCGACTCACCTACTAAGACTACAGTAGGAAACAAGGCTAAAAAGTAAATCCGGAAAGAAATCCACAGCTACATGCCACTACACTATCCCACTGTGTCTACTATCAATTCTGACCCAATCTCATTAGGGACTGTGTACGCACCCGTCCCGCCTGTTTAAGCCGCGCTACCTCCACGCTAAACAGTCCATGGATAGCAACTAATCAGCGACATCAACGCGAAAGCACAAAGCCAGACTCCGGAGGGGCACTCGTGGGCGCGACCCAACTGAGTATGCAAGCGTATCTCTGTCGAGCTCAATCAGACTCTCACAGGCTAAAGTCAAGAAAACAGGTCTAACAGTACTACCAACCCCTAGTCACGTGCCCTTGGCACCATCTGATATCGAAACGATCAAATCCGGGTCCGCCGTCAACCACTACGGCACCCACTAATCCAGAACACTGTAAACACTACTGTAAAAATCGGCTCGGCATCCTAGCACGAGCGTAACTGAAATCTGAACTACCTGGGATACTCACTGTGAGGATACTGCAACAGTATAAAAATACAACGACCCCTAAGGCTAAATCAGGTAGTTCAACATATGCCAGGTCCCGAACGCTGGTTTTCTCCTATGTTTTATCCAAGTCCCATATGCATGATTAATAACAACTGACAACATGCTCTCAATTCAGTTTATATGTCTAAAAAACACCTACTCATGAATTTGAGCTAAACAATAACAACTTGTAATATTAACGATACATGTCGACCAACAATACTATAGGAGTAGGATTCCGATGATAAACCCACTTTGAATGCTAAATCCACCCCGGCGCGACGTCGAGAACGGCGAAACCACGCCCTCGCCCGGACTCCTCGTGATGCTACGACTGCAACCGTATCCTCGAACGGCTCTGCGGCGCGACGTCGACGTCGAATATGAGCTCCGAGGCTACTCCCCCGAGCTCCACCTTGTATGGTTCTCTACTTCACACTAAAGAGAGAAAGCAAATTTAATTAGAGTGCCACCCTTAAGCAGATAAGTGGATAAGCATGCATGGGGGAGTGCACGTGGCATCCATAGCCACCCTCAATCTTCACCGACTAAGTTCTATATATATATATATATATATAGAGTGAGGCTACTATGCTATAGGAAGCACGGAGCCTTCCGTGCTTCCAGCTCGTTTTCGATGTTGCGACTTTCGA
The DNA here is from genome assembly GCF_001540865.1 of Ananas comosus. Taxonomy (NCBI): domain Eukaryota; kingdom Viridiplantae; phylum Streptophyta; class Magnoliopsida; order Poales; family Bromeliaceae; genus Ananas; species Ananas comosus. Next base: position 20,082,639 of record NC_033621.1, read on the forward strand.
ATCGTCGATCGGCTCCGTTAAACTTGATCTAGAGTATTTGGAGTACCTAGAAAATAAATTTTATTATTTTTCGATATCATTTGCCTAGTGATCGAATGGGCTCAAAATCAACAAATTTCAATGGCCGTAGTGAGCCGTTTGCAAGTTTAACGGTGTAGAAATATCCAAATCACGTGAAATTTTGATAGAAAATTCTTTATACTATATAAAACAAGATCAATATCTTTGATTTAAAATTTTAAT
>NC_033621.1:20083932-20102108 GCF_001540865.1 Ananas comosus
CGAATCGTCGATGGCTCCGTTAAACTTGATCTAGAGTATTTGAAGATCCTAGAAATAAATTTATGATTTTACATATCATTTGCCTAGTGAACGAGAGGCCCAAAATCAACGGCTGAAAATAAAATTTACAAAATATAATAATAATGACATAGATTCAAATTAGATCCAAATTTAAAATTTAAATTTGATTAATATTTTTGAACTTTAATGCTGTTTCAATATTGAATTAATAATTTGAATTTTATTTTCAAAAATAGAAACTTTTTACTTAAAAAAAATAAAAGTTGGGTTTATAACTACAGTGTAAATTAAACTCGAATTTAAAATAGATTAACATTTTTGAAGCTTTATGTTACTTTAATATTGAATTAACAATTAGAATTTAAAATTTGTTACTCATTTAAAATTTAATTTATATTATAATAAATATAAATTTAAAACTCAAGTTAAATTTTAATTTCAGGGTTAGTTACTTACAAAATTAGCTACTATCTAATTTGGTAAGTAACAAATTAAATAAGGTAATGAACTATTGGAAACTATTAATTTTGTATTTGATTAGCATGTATTTTCCAAAATTGTGCTTATAATTGATTTTAATCGGTAACCTGTTGAGTAGGTTACTAATATTTAAGAGTCAATCATATCCTCCGAAAATAAACTGTTAGATTTAAATAAGCCGGTGTATTGAAGCACTTCTCAAAACTTTTATTATATTTAATAATTCTATTAGTTACTAATAGTTAATTGATATAGTTCGTTTTGCTAAACAGCAATTACAATTATTAAATTTGGTGAAATAAACAATAAATTAGAAAATTATTTTTATTTTTTCCTGCTAAAATTACTTAATTTTTTTTAAAAAATGAATTTGATAGGGTCTCAATCAAAAAATTTTAAAAGTTAAGAGGTCTATTTGAAAATTGCCTATAATTGAGAGGGCCTCTGTGCATTCTTACCATTAATGATCTAATAAACTAGAGTATTCTGGCATAAGGGACTCTTTGGTTCCCTGTAAAACTACAAAAAATTCCTTTTGTTGGAAATAAGTTTTATCGAGGAAAGAGAGCTTTACTTTTTCTTCTTTTTTTTTTTTTAGAGATAGGTAGGATGCTACCCACTTTATTTATTTCATTTAGAAATAAATTTAGCTGGAAATGTGAATTAACTAGGATTCGAACTTGGGATCTCGGGTACCAACCATCAAGCCTTTCGCTACTTGCTCTAGGTTAGCTTCTCGCTAATGAGATGTGAGAGATTATTAAGTAGTCCAACACGTAGACCCGGGATACAGATCTGATGGTGAAATCGAAGAAGAATGTAGACACATCGTTAATCGGATACAGGCAGAAAAAGCCGCTATCCAAGATAGAGTGCTTCTACTATTATAAGAAAGGGCACATAAAGCGCAATTATTGAAAACTTCATAATGATCTTAAGGAGCTAAAGCGACAGAAGGAAAAAAAAAACTATCATCAACCAGGTTGAGGAGACATCAGTGACGACGTAGATGGCAGAATCGAAGATAATCGATTCTCATGTGCTATATGCAACAACTGACGATGCTAAAACTTCGGATAAGATGTGACTGCTTGATTTGGCATGTTCTTTTCATGTTCGTCTGGAAAAATAGTTTTTTCCTACCTATAAGGCGATCAGAGGTGGAAAATCTCTTATGAGGAATGAGACAAACTGCAAAGTTTTGAAAGTTGGTATTGTGAAGATTCGAATGCACGATACAGTTGTGAGAATGCTGACAAGTATGCGACATGTTCCTAGGTCGATGCAAAATTTGATCTTGTTAGGTGCGTTAGACTCGAAGTGTTGAAACTTTTTTAAGCTTCAAGTGGAGCTATAAGGGTCCGAAAGAGAGATTAGGTCATGTGCTTATTGAAAACTTCATAATGATCTTAAGGAGCTAAAGTGACAGAAAAAAAAAAAAAAAAAAACTATCATCAACCAGGTTGAGGAGACATCAGTGACGACATAGACAGCAGAATCGAAGATAATCGATTCTCATGTGCTATATGCAACGACTGACAATGCTAAAACTTCGGATAAGATGTGACTGCTTGATTTGGCATGTTCTTTTCATGTTCGTCTGGAAAAATAGTTTTTTGCTACCTATAAGGCGATTAGAGGTGGAAAATCTCTTATGAGGAATGAGACGAACTGCAAAGTTTTGAAAGTTGGTATGGCGAAGATTCGAATGCACGATACAGTTGTGAGAATGCTGACAAGTATGCGGCATGTTCCTAGGTTGATGCAAAATTTGATCTTGTTAGGTGCGTTAGACTCGAAGTGTTGAAAATTTTTTAAGCTTCAAGTGGAGCTATAAGGGTCCGAAAGAGAGATTAGGTCATGTGCGAGGCGAACTAGTGTTGGAACTTATACGTTTTAAACAAAAGCACGGTCAGAATGAAAGGAAAAGTAGTTAGGTTCCAAAAGATCACGGAGATGCAGTTGCTGGAGATGCAGCGGTGGATGTGGCAATATCGAGCGGAGGAGACAAGCTCAAAGTAGACCTTGCATGGTGATTTCGATTGCAGCAGTTGAAGACTGAATATTGGATTCGCATTATTCTTATTACATTACTCCAAACATGTCTTTGTTTGATACTCACAAATCTTGTGAAGGTAGGAGTGTTATGATGGATAATAACACTAGCTGCAAGATTCACTACAGGAAATACTTTATTTAACGAAAGGATAAACCGTCGTTATAAACACATAATTCCGTCGTTACTATTCAATAACGACGGACAATTTAACCGTCGTGACCCGTCGTAAAAGCTTCCGCCGTTAAAAACAGTTATGACCAAAATCAACCGCCGGTCGTTATAGATCACTAACGACCAAATCATTTGTCGTCGTTATTTAGTAACATTAGTAACTACTCTATTTTACATTAACGACCAATTCTACCATCGTAACAGATATTATGAAAAGTATAATTATCATATTCATTGTGTTAATAACGACCAAACATTTCGTCGTTATTATAACTAACGACTACATATTCGGTCGTTAAAAGCATATCACAAGCTATAAAAGAAGATTATATAACAACGACCACTCTCCCTGTCGTTAATAATATACATATTGCATTTGAGATCATAATTTATTTTTAACCAATTATTATTTTTAATCACATAAATACTTGAAATACACAATAATATAAATACAAATATACACACACATATAAACAAACTTACAACAAATCCACAATTTTTAGATGTATGATAAAACTTCATTAATAATTGAAGTAATTAGCATCCACAATATTCATATTTTTTGTCCAAAACATTCATCTATTACATATAGTTTCAATTCCATCACACCATTACATATATAGTCAACATTCACCAAAAGAAAAACAAAGTACTAAATATCATCATTACATATATAGTCAACAACTATCATCATTTCTCCAAAATGGGTCCGCTTAGAAACAAAAAAGAGAGCTTGCAATTCATTGTCTTTTCTTGTCCTAAAAATCACGATGAACTACCTACAAAAAAGAAAATGGTGTAAAAGTTAAAACAATATAAAAGTAAATCATGCAAATAGATTTTGAACAACATAGCAAATAAACAACTCATAAAATCTAAAACAACTTTTGTATACCACTATAAACCTGCAAAAATTTTGCAAATCAATATAAATAAGATTACATTGTTTATCTTTCGGATGAAGGAGGAGGTGGACCATTGGAATGTTGGCGTTGAAACATTTCCTTAATCATTCTTATTTCGGCTTCCATTTCATCCATACGGCTCTTAAGCGAATCATTTTCTCTTTGAGTTTCACGAAGTTTAGCTCTAGTTTCAACATTTTTCATGTCATTAGGCTTTAAGCCACCACCATGACAAATAATATGGTTATGACGTTGTGGCCCAAAACATTCTTCAACTAAAATAAAAGATAGAAAGAATTACATTGTTTAACATCAAAATCAAAAGGACAAATCATAATTACATATCCGCTCTCGATATTTCAATAACAGATAAGTAGGTAGTGATCATCAAAATTAACAATTGATTGAAATTCGATAAAAAAACACAAACCTTGAAGAAGATGAAGAAGAGAAAATAGCTTCAATCTACAATTTGGCTTTGGAAAGAGTGAAGGACTGTAGAAAATAAAGAATAAGTGGCTATCACTGATCACTGATCAATCATATCTGCTTCAATCTACAATTTGGTTAGATTCCATAACCATTCATGTGTACACGAACTACATGTAGTGGCTATCACTGATCAATCATAAACAACATAACCTAAACCCAAATGCAGGCATAATCTCATGCATATCTACTGCAGGAAAAGCAGGGCAAAAATATTCAAATTAACAAATTATGCAAAGGAAAATCAAAACAGATACTACAGTTGAATCAATTGGTCTTACTTATTTCCTCTAATCTTGAACCAAGTCTCCGCGCATTGTTTGTGAGCAACAGCTAAATCCTCTTTACAAGAACAGCCCAACACAATCGCAAAACCTGATTCAGAAGCCGCAGTTTCCAAACCGAGATGACAAATACGGCAATCTCTTTCAATTTTCTCCAAATTCGATTCAATTTCTGAGAGTCCGTCTTCCAATTCAAGATCTTCAAAAATTTTTTGTGCCTCCCAAACCAAACCACAACTGACCAAGAGCCTAGTAGTCTTTGAAAGCATAAATTAAAATTGCATCACTTTCTAAACATATATAGATAGAAAGTGTGAGATAAGCAAACTAAAAAACAGAGAAATTTTGGTCAAGAAAATAATAAACTCCATAAACCAACCAAATCCTTTGCATAGTAACAGGAAGAGCATTATCGAAATCTCAACCTACTTGGTAAAGTGATATAAATATCATATTATAGAAGGATGGAATATCCTAAATGGGCAAAAAAAAAAAAAAGGGATATGCAGGATTTTGGGCTCTAATTCAAAATTAGGTTTGAATGAAAAAAAACACCCAGTCCTAGAAAATCCTCAGTTCTTGAAAGAATCTAGACATTAAGAAAGATTTACCACTTATGTATCGTATAAAAAGCAATCAGTTAGTTAGATTGAAGAAGAACATATAAACACATCTTTAAAAAAAAAAAAAAAAGAAGAAGAAGAGAAGGAACAAATAACAATTAAACTTACAGCTTCTCTCAAAAAGACCGAAGAAGCCACGCCTTTCCACTTGGGATCAGAGTCGGGAAAGATCTGCCCAATATCAGGAAGCCCCAGCGCTCCCCAAATCGCTTCCACCACGCAATGAAGCAGCACATCCCCTGCACCAAATATCACCAATCAACACGATCCCCCCGAATAATCCCCCAAAATTTTGAAACCCTAGATTCCAATTACCATCCGAGTGGGCCTTGCACCCGTGATCGTGGGGGATGTTGACGCCCCGATGATGAGCGGGAGCCCCGGCTCGAGGCGGTGGAGGTCGAAGCCGTGCTCGATTCGGTAGGGCAGGGCAAAGCGGGAGGAGGAGAGCGGGGGTTGGTGTCAGGCTCGACGGCGTCGCGCCGCTCCACCTGGAGGGCGGAGACGGTGGTGAGGGAATGAAGCCGTGGCGACGGAGGACGACGACGACGGAGAGATCGAAGGGAGGAGGAGTTAGGGTTGGGGTTAGGGTTTGTGGAGGGGAGGGAGAGTCCTCGTCTTCTTGTGGTGGTCGCTGGGGGAAGCGAAGAGGCCAATGAAGGACTCGCGCGCGCTGACAAACTGGGTTGTTGGATGCGGCTTCTGGTAGGGTTGGGATTGCTTGTGGAGGTGGGAAAGGGAAAGAATGGGGAAGATGAAGAGGCACGAGTGTTTGGGAGAGGGAGAGAGAGAGAGAGAGGAGTGGGTTACTCTGTTAATTAGCAAACAGGAGGTTGTGTGTGCGGGCGGCCAAAAAATTCAGCGGTAAACCAAAATAAAAGCGCCAAATCTGCACCAACAACGACGGGATGAGCCTCACATAAAACGACCAAAACAATATTAGTCGGTAAAAGTCTAGTTAATTCGCCTTGGCGCGCGTGAATCCTATTTTTGTATGCCTTTAACGACCAAATTTCACTTCCATCGTTAAAACTTAGTCGTTAAAAATACTAATTCTTGTAGTGATTGTCATTATCGGAATATTGAAAATAAAGATGTTTGATGGTGTAGTGAAGATGTTGAGGATATAAGATAAATTCTGGATCTCAGGTTGAATCTTATATCATTTCATATTCTTGACTCTATTGGCTGTTAGGTGGAGTTGTCAAGATAAAAAAGAGTAATACGATTGTCATGAAGAGAGAGAATAAAGAAAATTTGTACAAGCTGATTGGTGAACCGACAATAGGGAAGAAGCCTAAGTATTGTCTAAACTTAGGTAACTAGCTGTATGATTGTTATTATCGAAAAGCCTAACTAGCTGTATGACTGTTATTATCGAAATTCCTAAGGAAGAAAAGGCGATAAGATAAGAGAAATTGATAAAGTACAAAAGAAATCAAGATAAAGAATGTTAAGAAATATATCTTCTTCTATTATTATGCACCGGGTTTATGGAATAATTAGATAGGATATCAAATTTATTTCTATTGATGGATTCCATGGTGGTTTAAACACGACTCGGACTGAGGCTCTGTTACTGAAAGCTACTCCTAATTCAAGTTGGAGTTTAATTAGGAGTAGAATAAAGTTGACTTAATATAGCATACATGAAGTGTGGCTCAATTAATTACCATATGATATAAGCTAATTAAGCGCCCGGCCTGTGCCGGATGGCTGTATGGTGGCTGAAGAGAGGCGGCCTAGCTTGCGATGTCGGGATTGAAGTTGGCAGCTGAGCGAAGGTTCTTAACCAGCTGCCTCAGTGGTTCAGATTTTTTGAAGTAACTGCATAAAGGATATGGTCATAGATTTCTATACTTCTTTAATTTAATCTTTTCGATTACAGTTTTACGGAAAGCTCATTTCGGTATTTCTTTCCGTTTTCGTCGGAACAACAGAAAGGTGGAGTTCGCCATCAAGCTCGTAATTTTTTTATCTGGAAAAAACATAAGATGTGAATTTTGTATATTTTTTTTTTTTCGTATAGTTGAATACATCTCTCTCTCTCTCTAGTCTTTCCCCATGAACATAGGCAATTGCCGAAGCACAAAAATTCGGATATCTTTTTTCTTTATTTATTTCTTTTACTGTTTGATTTTCTCTATTCCATACATCTGTGTTGATAATGCATAAGGAATGATCCTTTCAGTTTTCAACACATACATATTAGCAAATGTGCCCGTACGATGGATGTTTAAAAAAGGAATATATGAGACTATGATGATATCTATTACATTTATTTTATAATAATTATTTTGTTGTGATGGAAATTAAATTATAGAGGTAAACACAAAAGAACACTACAAGATAAATATCATTCGGTGGCGATTAAAGTCGTCTCCAAATATGTAAAATATCACTGTCAAATGTCTACAATTGCGACAAAAATTGTCGCCATATATTGCCACAATAGGTCCCACCGGTAAATGAATCGGATGTGAGATGTAGGTTTTGCCACTTTAGACATAATTAACCAAACTATTTTGATGTTGAAAAGTGAATTTCAAAAGTTTAATGTGTACCTAAAGAAAATTGAAATGTTTTTAGTTTACTCCCCTCTAGTTGGAAAAAAAAAATTTGTTTAAGAATCAAATTGTAACTGAAGTGTAGGAATCACATTGCAACAAAGAAAGGGGTTTAAAAAAATGAATGAAAAAAAGAAATTAAAAATGCCCCCATGCAGGATCGAACTACAGACCTTCAGTTTACAAGACTGACGCTCTACCACTGAGCTATAGGGGCACCTTTAGGTTAAGAGAAAATAATGATAATGTAATCTCATTTAAATTTTGACGAAATCTGTCCATTTTTTCATTAGAAATAAACTTTATTAATTATTTTGATTTAAAAATATTTAAATAGCTCTTTTGAAAAATGCTTGCAAGAATCAATGGCAAAATACTTTAAAGATAAAATGGTTAGATAAAGCTTGTGAGTCGAGACGTGCAAAGTATTGTCAGATTGTTCCTCCATATGTGAGGCTCCGGCGATCACTTCCAGTGATACAATGACCACGAGCTACCTCGTCGGCATGTCTCTAGGCTAGCACAATACGAAGCAAGTAGACTTTCAAATATCTAGCAAAATAGAGTAAATTTTAGAAGATGTATATAGTGTAGAAGAAGATGTATATCCAAAAAAAATCATGTACCGCTTCGGTACTCTTCCCATAGTGATAGGCACCGCCGCGTGCAGCCAATGAAAGCTACTATGATAGGTAGCCAATAGGAGGTCAGATCCAACGACTGTTTTGACCATACTTAGGTTAGCCGTTGGACCATACGCAGGAAAGGTTATACTCAGGTTAAGATTAAGTATTTAGCTAGCCAATAGGAGGCCAGGTCCAACAGCTATTTTGACGATACTTAGGTTAGCCGTTGGACCATACGCAGGAAAGGTTATACTCAGGTTAAGATTAAGTATTTAGCTAGCCAATAGGAGGCCAGGTCCAACAGCTATTTTGACCATATTCAGGTCATGATTTTGACAATACTCTAAAAAGGTTATACTCATATTAAGCATGTATATAACCATCCTCCCGTTAAGGATAAGTTAAAAATAATAAAACCCCTAAAGAAAAAAAAAAAGAAAAAAAGATTTAAGTATAGGTGAACGGATCCAAGTAACTAAGACCACGTACAGCTTGGCCAAGGTGCCCGTGTGTGCACATGTTTAGTAGATGACACTACTCTCATTATCACCTACATAAATGACTTATAGATAATTTAATATTATAAGATATCGCTACATGTCATGAATTTTTCATGTAGAACTAAACTCACATATAGTAAATAATCCACAAGCTTTCAGGTAAAGTCTATTTAAATCTAGGCCACCCATAAAGCCCATAGGTCAAAATGAAGTTTATAAATCATATTCTTAAATAAATACCAACCCAGCTTATCGGGTACATAATACATTCAAAAAATAAGTGTTTCCAAAAGTACTCGACAGCAACCCTAGCTGTTTGAAAAGCATTAGCGACATTTTCATTAAAATCTTGCAAATAAGGTTGTTTCAGCTTCCCCCTTCTTTTCAATGTCTTCAAAATAATAGACAATTATTTGCGTTTTGTATCGTACAGGTCGTATATGCAAAATTAAAATCAAGAACTTTTGCCTATATCCAGCTTTGGCGAAAAATCGATCAAATTTTCAAATAGTATTCGCAGCAATAAAGCAAGTGCCATAAAATATCAATATACCCATAGAAATCAAAGCAAATCACACACCGAGGAGATTGTTATTGTAAATGATAAGTTTCTAACCAGTGTCTCATTTTGTATATATATATATATACATGTGTATTCTTTAAAATTTTCTGTTCCTTTTGAGCAGACATAAATCTGTCCCTAATCCACTGCATAGAAATGAAAGAAAAAAAAAAAGACAAGACAAAAGAAAAATCAGCTCATCTCCCATCTGAATCTGATCATCGACATGTAACATACAGTCTGCAACACAGCTCTTCGTCCGGCAGGATGCGATCATATATCTCATCAAGATATAAATATATTTACTTATTTTTGCACATGTTTGTCATGTTAACTCACTTAATCACTTGTTTGCTATACAAAAGGAGCATTGCCTGATCAACCTTTGCGTTACTATCGAAGAATGGCCTTGTTTGGTTCCATTTCCTATTTTTCTTTTGCTTTGTTTTTTGAACTTGATTTCTGCGATTAGATACATAGCCAAATGGTGCTCTTTTATCCTTGTTGTAGTATTATACCACAAACAATCCACCTGTTGCTGGCCCTTTCAATTGCATAGGATTTGAGACATAAGGAAAGGGAAACAGTAGCAAATGTGGCCTTTTATTTGATCATTTCTTTTTATTGTAGCTTCATGCAATGGCAAATGTTTCACGATAGAGAATGCCACTCTCTGTTTCTCTTTTGGTTACCAGTAGTCCCCACAAGAGCATGAGCCGGAATTAAACCAATGGAACCGGCACGGATCTCTAAGCACAATCTCCCGTCCTTCTACTTCTGATAAGAACTTCAATATAGTGTGGCAATCCCCACATACTCTTTGGTTCTTCATCACTCTTATAGTGACGGATTGTGGCAAATTATACATTCCGAGAACCACTGCCATTAACTCGCCATGGCCGTTTATTAAATTTTCCTTCCACTTTTCACTTTGTTTCTGGAACTCAAAAATTTGAAGCCCCACATTTCCCATCTTCCCTTCTACCCTGGCCATCATTTCTTTGAGCTTGGCGTAAACTTGATCATCTATACTATATGAATTGTTTCCAGCAGTAATAGTGTGGACCAACTGTCCGATCTCAATCCAACTCATGCCGATTTCTTTTCCCACTCCTCTCTCTCTCATCAACCCTCTTGTTCTCATCGCCATGGATACTTTCCCAACATCCAAGTACATGTTGTACAATGACATGTATGATGAAGATGAGAAGGGTTCAATAATCATTAGCCTCTCTCCTACGCGTATTCCCCTTTCCTTGTCTCCATGAAAGCAGCAGGCTCGTAATAATGCGTGCCAGATTAGAGGGTCATTTTCGAAGGCTGAGTTCATTATGAACCCCTCTGCATCGGCAAGCCTCCCAGCCCGACCAAGAAGATCAACAATGCAGGCCATGTGCTTCACATTTGGAGATAAATCATAGTCTGTTATCATGCTTTCATAGTACCTGCAAGTAGGAGGAAGAAAAAAGAAAAAGAGTTTTAGTGCGAAATTTGCCAATGTTTTAACAATTTAGTGCTTGGAGCCTGCATACAACATATCCCTCAAAGTTTCAAATTTAGCGAAGCAAAGTCTAACTGTCTAACTATGATTGATGTGGCATCTTAAATCTGACAGTAGATGATTGAAATACTAACTTACGTGGAACAAACATCAGGAAACAAAATTGTTTAAATTGGAACTATGCCAATGAAATTGAAGTCAAACCTCAGTACTCAGGAACTAGAAGAAAATTCAAAACTTACCTCAAGCAATACAGTATCTTTTAACTTTGAAACTATGTGGTTAGCCATAATGTACAGAGGATGCAACAAAAATGAATACTAAAAATGAAGAAAATAAGTTGAAGGCTCCAAAAAGTGAGGTCTTGAGGGTTATATACATTGGTATTAAACTCTTAATACATGGTCTGCACTTACTTTTGTTTTGATTCTATGAGACTCGAACCCTCCACCTTTCTTATCCGGGCTTGGGACCGGCATTGGCGGTGTTACTTCAAGTCTCAACCTTAAGCAATGTAGATCTAATCACCCACAACACATTTTCTTAATTTGTTCTGGTTCAAGGTGAAAGTTTCATTCCGTCCACTTTAAGAATCCAAAGAAGAGTAAACTGAATAATTTGCATAAATTAGAATAAGATATCTTTACAATACACATATTTATATCTTTAAGTTGGATCATTAAATGGCATAGACTTGTATGCTTAGACACTATTACAATTGAACCACAAAACCTACAACTTAAAGAAGTAAAAGAATTTAGACTCAAAAAGTTCGAGGACAAGGCCCAAACCAATACCAAACCAAACAAAATTTTCTCAGGTTTAGTGCTATTGTGGTTCTACTGCTGCTTGGTTTGGTTAGCTTCAGTTCAGTTCTGTTCAGCTTCAGAAATCAGAAAACTAAAATTTTCAGCTCAATCAGGTTTGCCGCAAAGCATCAACCAAATTGAGCGAGTACAGACCTCTATTCGTTAACCTTCAAGTAAGGTGCCTTGCGCTCTATTAATGTGACCCAACCTTTCCATGTTTTTTTCTCTCTAACTCTCACTTTAACATTTAGCATGACATGACAATCAAATCATAACACATATCTATGAGGTCATTCACTTTCCAATAACAATGATGGGGTCTATAGAAGTTCCATAATATTCCACTGTTTGGCACCTAAATTAATCTGACCTGTATAAACGTACTGACTTCCTAATAACAGCAGTTATTTCAAATGCTTAACATGTGAAACAACCTAAATATATAGCTCGATCTCTCAAAAATAATTGTTTAGTTCCATCTTGCAAAAAAAATGTTCTTACCTAAATGCTTCATCTGCAAGTCCTCCATGGCTACAAGCAGTAAGAACAGCAAGAAAAGTCATTTCGTCCGGCACGATTTGACACTCCTCTATCTTCTCAAAGAGCTTTAAAGCTTCTCTTACATATCCATGAAACCCATAACTTAAGATCATCATAGACCAAGAGAAAATATCCCAGCAATCAATTTCTTCATATGTCTTAATAGAAGCCCCAATATCCCCAGCCTTGGTATACATGTTAATCTGCGCGTTACCATAAACAGTAAATTTATCAAGTCCAGATTTCACAGCATATCCCTGCATCTGTTCACCAGCCCAAGTTGTGCCCAAGTCTGAGCAGGCATTCATCACACTTGATATAATAAACTGATCAGGTTTTCTTTCTTGGGCTAGAAATTCTTTAAACAAGTGCAATGCCCTTTCAAATTGCTCGTTTTGAATATAAGCTGTAACAATGGATGTCCAAGTGAAGCTATGATCTTTAGGAGTCAGATGGAAACATCTTAAGCTACAATCAATCAACCGCAACTTCGAATACAATGTTATCAGTGCACTCCCTATGAACTCATCATCTTGAAGCCCATTTAAAATAATGTGGGCATGAATTTGCATTCCACATCTTATCGAGTTGGTTAAGTTACAAGCTTCGAGTACACTCTTAAACGTGAACTTCGATAGCCTCATCCTCCTCCGGAGCATCTCCGCGAAAAGTCTTAAAGCTTCGATTTTTGCTTCAACGTTCTTTTCATTCCCAAGCCGTGAGAATCCTGCAATCATGGCATTGAACACAACCACATTTGGATTGGGTATGCACTCGAAGACCTTAATGGCTTCCTCCAATCCTCCATTCTTCGCGTACATGTCGAGCATAGCACTCCCCACAAAGAGATCCAAGTCTAGGCCAATTTTAATCACGCAACCATGTAGCATCCTCCGGACCTCCTCGCAATCATCAAAGCCCGTGCAAGCCTTGAGGATCCCACCGAGCGCGAAACTATTAAGCCTCACTCCAGACCGGTGCATCCAGACGAGAATATTTGCGGCCACTTCCGGCCACCCAATTCGTACATAAGCTGAAAGCAACGAATTCCACGATACCTCGTCAAGTTCATCCGCGCGATCAAACGCAAACCTCACATCATCGATCATGCCGCACTTTGAATACATATCGATGAGCGAATTGGTTATAAAAGCACGGCGATACAACCCATTAACCACAACCATGCCATGAAGTATCCTCCCCTTCATCAGATCCCCACTTTGGGCGCAAGCACCGAGGGCGCCGGCATAACTAAACCGATCGAGCGGAACCTCCGAATCCCATGCACGTCTAAACACATCTAGCGCCTTTGCGGCGGAACCCATTTGCGAATAGCCAGCGATGAGCGAATTCCACGTGACGGCGTCCCTAACAGGCATTCGATCGAACAGTTGGCATGCGCTGGCCAAATCGCGGCATTTGCAGTACACGCCGAGGAGATTGTTGTGGATGAAGATGGTGGGCTTGTAGCTGGTCCTGATCATGTGGGAATGGAGAAGCTTACCGAGGATCAAAGAGCGGGTATCGGCGCAGCGTCGGAGGAGTTGTTTGTAGATCGAAGTGCGGAGGGGAAGAGACGCTTGCGGCGGTGGCAGTGGCGGTGGTGGTGGGTTGGGAGAAAGGTGGAGAAGTTTAGGGTTTGTGGGAGGCAAAAGGCGCGCTTTGTTGAGAAGGAGGAGGCTCTGTGGTTTTCGCGGGAACATTACATTGCATAGAGTCTCCGCTCGGGCACGTTGAAAAGAGGGAAAGGGGTGTAAATAGTGCCCCGGGACCGGGACGACACGGTTCGGTCCGGTCCGGTTCGGTTCACTTTGGTTTCTTGAGAACACTTGAACCGATCCCGCGCTTTTGGTTTTTAAAAAATCCGAACGGAAGCCCGACGAAGAGGGAAAAAAAAAAAAAAAAAAAAAAAAAAAAGAAACTTAATATGGGACGGTCATTCTAACTTTAGGTTGCATTTGATTCGGGTATAAATAACAACTATTTATTTTAAAAATAGATACAAATTCAGATATAAGCAACAACTATACTAATTTTACGTTTGGATGAAAATTAGGTTGTTCATAAGAATAAACTAAATAGTATTTGGATGGTTAGATTGAAACAAAGGAAATAAGAGTTATAATTTTAAATTAAAATTATTTTATCTAATTAATTAATATCAAAATATAATTTAAAAATAATTTAATAAATTTATTAAATTAATAAATTTATTAGCTATGAATATTGTCTAAAATAATAAAAATATATTAATTAATTAATTAAATATAAAAATAATTTAATTTTTTAATTAGTTAGTAAATTATTTTAGCCAAAAACTAGTAAAAGAGTTAATTAGATTAATATAAATATTAGTGCTTTATCAATATAAGTATTAGTTCATGAAAAAATGCATTTAAATTATTAATAATTAATTATAAATAATAAATTAATTAATTATTTTATGATTTAAGCAATAAATAATAATTTAAATATTTAATTAGATTATGGAATAGACATTTTGTATGTACTGGAACCCCTCGAGATTTTTATATATATATGTTTTCAGTTTAGTAGGACTTTACCTTGTGGCTGTAGTTTGGCTTTATTTACAGGTACAACTATCGCTTCGTATACAGAAAAAATTTTTATGTCTACCATGGGTCTGTTGGCGTGTCCGGAAAAACGTGTAATTCGGGACGTGACAGATTAAATTGGTATCAAAGCTTAGAATTAGGTCGTTGGGACTTAGAAACCATAAACTTGGCAAACCTTAAGAAGGCAAGACGCGAGAGGTATGATTTTTTGCGAAAATCAGCGATTGAATTGTTTTAACTCCTAGAGTAGAGTGAGTGACTGAAGGAGTGTCTGTTTCGGCCAAGAAAACTATATCGGCTGCAGACGGCATAATTTTGAGGAGAAATAGGGGCGGCCTTCTAGACTTTCGTTTGATTGGGTCGAGAGTTGATTGTGTTTTGTATCTGACCCTTATTTTGATTTCAGGTAACCATGTATCGACGCCGAGGTCGACCGTCAACACGAGACCGTCCTGCACCAGCTGAGATGCCTGATCAGGTAGGGCCGAGTGCACCCCCTGATCTGAGAGAGTAGTTGGCTGCTCTGACTGAGGTGACGAGGCAGCAGAGGGCACTGTTACAGAGGATATGTGAGACATTTACTCTACTGCCGAGCACAGCGCATAGAGTACCAGAACAGTCAGCTCCACCACCGACTACTTGAGTGGCCGCACCAGCCACAGCTGTGCTCTCACCAATGACAGTTCCTACAGCGCCAGCTACATTCTCTCGAGAGGCGTCACAGATGTCTGAGGCTGAGCAGGAGCGAATAACTGAGAGGCTTGCTCATTTTCGCCAGTTTGATCCTCCGCGCTTTGACGGTAGCTGTACGGAGCCCTGAGTTGTAGTGGGCTGGGTGAGCGCGATGGAGAAGTTATTTGAGAAGTTGTTCATACCAGAGCGGGAGCAGGTACATTTGGGAGTGCACTGTTTGACTGGCGATGCGCATTCTTGGTGGAGGGGGATGAGGCAGATGCGAGGATTGGTGGCATTACAGATGAAGTGGGATGGGTTCTAAGGAATGTTGTACGGGGCGTATTTCCCAAACAGCGTGAAGCAGAAACTCGAGGAGGACCTGAAGAAGCTACAGCAGAGAGAGCGATTAGTTCAGGAGTACACCCGTAAGTTTACTCGGCATTTGAACTGTGTGCCGTTTGTAGCGAGGGATGAAGCCCACAAGGTATATCTGTATGAGGGAGATTTGATGCCAGAGATCTTCCTGTTGGTACAGGCGCAGAGGTTGAGGATCTTGGATGCGTCGATTGAGCAGGCCTTGTGGGTGGAGAGAGGTGATGTATCGATCCGTGAGCAGGCTTAGGTGCCGGGGCAAAGTCAAGATAGGAAGTGCCCGGTTCCAGATGATGGAGGGCAGTCGAGCAGCAGGCGTAGACGGTAGTCTAGATGGTAAAACTAGTAAAAGTGGGCAATCTAGTATGATAAGTTGGTTGGTGGGTGAGTTGGGAACCCCCGGGTGTAGTAGGACTGGCGTGTAGAGAATTAGGTTACCGGTTTTTGAACCATCGTGGTTATTGAACCACGATAATTATCATATAATCGAATCAAGATATATATATATATATATATATATATATATCTCACTCCGATGATACGATAGCCTTCATGCCTCGGAAGGCACGAAGGTCGAGCAAAAGTTACAACGCTGAAAGCTTAGCAACTAGCCGAGGCAATTTGAACTAGATCTCATAAACTTTATGGATCTTTTATTTAAAATGCTAAAATGCTATAGTAAACGGATCACTTGCTTCCCCGAGTTTTAGTTACCGACTTTTATTTTTAGAATGTTTTACATTATTATACTGTAATTTTAAAATTTAGTTTCTATAACTAGAACAAAATATATCATATTTCTTAAAAGATAGTTTTAAAGTGCACTAAACCTATAAAGATGTGGCAATTTGAACGTTTGCCGAGTGATACCGGTAATTTTAAACAACTAAAATTCGGGTAAGCTAGTGATCCGTTTACTATAGCTTTTTATTATTTTAAATAAAAGATCCATGAGGTTTATGAGATCTAGTTCAAATTGCCTCGGTTAGCTGCTAAACTTTCAGCGTTGTAGCTTTTGGTGGACCTTCGTACCTTCCGAGGCATGAAGGCTATCGTATCATCGGAGTGAGATATATATATATATATATATATATATATATCTTGATTCGATTATATGATAATTATCGTGGTTCAATAACCACGATGGTTCAAAAACCGGTAACCTAATTCTCTACACGCCAGTCCTACTACACCCGGGGGTTCCCAACTCACCCACCAACCAACTTATCATACTAGATTGCCCACTTTTACTAGTTTTACCATCTAGACTACCGTCTTTTGAACCATCGTGGTTCACGAAGTACGATAATTATCGTATCATCGGCCTGAGAGAGAGAGAGAGAGAGAGAGAGAGAAGAAATATATATATATATATATATATATATAGCCCGACGAGCCCCTGTTCGTACCATCGTGGTTCACGACGAGCCCCTGTTCGATGAGAGTATACAGGTCCGACAGGTGTACACTTTGTAGCCGGTAGAGCGACGAGTGTGATAGCCCCGGTCATACCAGGGGGTGTTTAGTGTGTGATGTCTCAGGAGACGCTGACGGAGATGACTGCTCCAGGAGGTCTTGCGACTGCGGGGCTTCTGGGTGTTGGGACTCTCGCACTAGCACCTCCGGAGCCGCTNGTTTTCGGTCTTTGGATGAAGGGATGTGCGGTTAAAATGATAGTGATCCCCTAGAGTTGAGTGGGTGGTTAGTTGAATAATATGATCTAACGGATGAAAATGGTCAAAAAGGTAGATCTAACGGCACACAATTCGATAACACCAAGCATTTGATACTATTGATAATATAGTAGACGGACTCTATCTCTCTCTCTCTCTCTCTATATAGTCCGGCTACTATACTATCTATACTATTGATAATACTAAGCGCTTTGTACTATTGAGTTTTCTGCCGTTAGATCTGCCTATATATATATAGAGTTCGGCTATTATACTATCGATAGTACCAAGCATTTGATGCTATCAAGTTTTCTACTATTAGATCTATCCCTTTAGTCATTTTCATCCGTTAGATCATACTATTCAACTAGCCACCCACTCAACCCCAGGGGGCTACTATCATCCTTACCGCACATCCCTTCATCCAAAGACCGAAAACCTAATAGCATGCGGTTTGTGCTATTAATAGTATAATAACCAAATTCTATATATATAGGCTCGGGCTACTATACTCTTACAAATATATACCTTTTTATATTTATAAATTTTCAGCCGTTGGATGTGCGATTAGAATGATAGTGATCCCCTAAGATTGAGTGGGTGGTTCGTTGAATAGTATGATTTAGCGGATGAAAATGGTCAAAAGGATATAAATCTAACGATCGAAAACTTATGAATATAAAGGGATTTATACTCATAAAAATATATATAGTAGCTGAACTCTCTCTCTCTCTCTCTCTCTC